>NC_050447.1:118963552-119261052 GCF_903995425.1 Onychomys torridus
TTTTTTTGGTTGTTGTTGTCTTTTGACACAGGGCTTCTTACTGGCTTGGGAATTTGCCAAGCAGGCCAGCAGCAAGCCCCAGGGGTCTGCCTCTGTCCCTGTCTCCCCAGCCCTAGGATTACAGGTACTTTGTGGTGGTCATGTTTGCTGGGGGATCCAAACTCAGGCCTTCTTCACTGGCTTCTCCCCAGCCCCCCTCCCTCCTGTATTGTGCATGGACATGAGACACAAGCTCATACATACCCACTCTGCCACCTTCCCCTAAACTCGATTACAGAAATCCAAGGCCCGGTGAGACTTGTTTCTCATTTTTCACACTTACGTTCTTGCATTCTGCTGTAAATGCTTCTCAGGCTTGGGCAGCACATCTAAGGATCCATTGCTCCTGTACTCTATCCTAACTCCGGGTCTTAGGGCTGTAGAAGCTGAGCTGAAACTCTCCAGTAGGGGCTTCTGAGAAACAACGCTGCACACAGATGCATGCGGTATGATTGCGCTTAGCTAACCTTTTGCACCCTGAAGAGAAAGCAGGCATTGAAAGACTATTGAATGATATTCCACAGGGCTCCAGCGGTTTTTGCAAACATTCTGATTTAGAAACACATGGAAAATTCCTCATAGACTTTCAGCAGCAAGGGGTGAGGCTTTTCTGTATACCAAATTATTTTGTAGACTTGAGTGAACAGATCTTTATATCAACAAATCTACCTGATAGGGGAGTTTAATGCTTAAGGGCTGGGTCTTTTCTTTTGGGGGAGGGTGTTGGTTAGTTAACCCAGGCTTTGTGTATGCTGGGCAAGGGCTCTATCACTGAGCATTAGTCACAGTTCTCTTCTTACTTTTTATTTTGAGGTAGTGTCTAAGTTGTCTAGGCTAGCCTTGAACTCTAGCCTAACCAATCTTGAACTTGCTATCTTCCTGAATCTACTCCAAGTGTCTGGGATTACAGGTCTATGTCCTGGGTCTTGTTGGACTGGATTTTTTTTCCATACGTAAAATAGTCATAATGCATAAAAGGATGAGTAAAACATGATGCCATCTCTCTTGTGACACCAGGAATACCTGAGCTAGTAGTTAATGGTTGTAAAACTTTACAATTGTTTAATCCTCACTAGAGTTTGTGTGGTGACTTTTTGCATGTTTGTATGTATATTATAGTGTGTTTATTCATGTTTGCATGTACATAGGCATTCATGTATGGGTAAATGTGTACATGTGTCTAGTGGTCGATATTGGGTATCTTCTCTGGTGACTCTCCACTTTATGTATTGAGGCTAGGTCCTCCCCACATGAACCCAGAGCCTTGCTTATTTGGCTAGTCTGGCTAGCCAACATTCTCAGAAGATCCACTGTCTCCACTTCTACCCCACTGGGATTACATGCAGGTCACTACATTCACCCACATTTAAATGGTTTCTGGGGGTCCAGACTCCAGTTTAGGTTTGAGTGACTCAGCTCCAGTACTATTCTTTTCATTTTTTTACAGTGCTAGGAGTTGAACCCATGCATGTGAGGCAGAAACTCTACCAACTGAACTCTATCCCCAAGCCTCTGTCTTTGTAATTCTTTACCCAAGTTTGTACACGAGGAACTAGACACAGAGAAGGTAGGCACTCACTCCATGTGCAGAGCTTGTGGGAGGGAGGGGATGTGTAGGCCAGCTGGTTCATACCAGGTAACCAAACATCTTGTACAATGATGCCTTCCTCTGCTGCACTGTCCCACAACTAACTCCATCACCGGCTAGGCTGGAATAAGTGCTAAGGCAACAGATAATTATGAATCACCAATGTCTGGAAAGCTAAAAGGCTGTGGAAGAGCTGTGTACCTGAGAAGGAACCTGAAGGCTGATGACAGGAGTCAGATGAAAGGGACATGGCTGTGCATTCCTGGGCATGTCAGAACTATTAGGGAGAAGGGCTCAGCTGGTACAAGGCTGCCAATGGAAAAGAGAGGGAAGAGAGGCTGAGTGCCGGCAGAGGTCCCCTGATAGGAAACCTATAGTCTGAATCTACCTTTTGTCCCATAAAATTTAAGTGCTGGGCTGGGGACTTAATCCCCAAGTTCATATATTAATAGTATTTGGCATCTTTGGGAAGTAATTGTAAGTGGATGAAGTAATGGGAATCAGGGGATTCCAAAGTGTCAATAGTGGCTTTTGATATGTGTGTGTGTGGGTGTGTGTGTGTGTGTGTGTGGTGTGTGTGTGTGTGTGTATCTGCATGTGGACATTCATAGAGTCCAGAGGACACTACTGGGTGTTCTGGCACTCTTTGATATGCTTAGCTTTTTATGTAGTATCTAGGGATTTGAACTCAGGTCTTCATGCGTGTACAAGCAGGCACCCCTACCTACTCAGCCAACTCCTCAGCCACATGCTTCATCTCTATCCTTTTATGATACAGCAGAAGGCCTTCCCCTGATGTTAATCAGATGCCAGGGCCATATCCTTGGATTTCCTAGTCTCCCAAAACAGGGCCAAGATAAGTGTCTTTATAAATTACCTGGTCTCAGACATTTTGCTCCAGCAATGAAGTTGGCTTATGACATCTGGATGCCTGTTGCTACATTTGTTCCAGGTGAAAAGAGCAAAGGCAATTCTGAGGAGCCACAGGCTGAACTGCAGCTATTGGGAAGCCCCTACTTCTTCCAAATCCCTTCTCTTTACAGAGTGTTGAGATCCTACATTTCTCACTGGCAACATAAAATACACTAAGAAAATTGACAGTAGTCCACAACAGGGTGTTTAGAGTCATTTTAACATGAAAAAGAATCGATAACATCAGAGTTCCTCTAGCAATGGAATGATAGGAGAATAGATATCAGAAGGGCGGCAGATAGATAATCAGGACCTGAATCTAGAATTCCTAGCTGGAGGCCAATTTAGAACATCACAGTTGTAAGCCTATGAGCTTTCAAAGTTGACTATGCTTGCAAAGTCACAGGGAGCCCCAGAGGAAGTAAGCAGCTCAGTCTACCTGGTAGGTGTTATTATTTATTATTTTTGTCATGGGTATTGAGACAGAACATTGAAACTATAAGGGAATGTGTCTTCTGATAGATCACTGGGACCCAAAGTCCTGTCCGGTTTATATATAGGTTTAAAGGAAACAGTTGATGGGCGAAGCAGGCCGGTTCTTCCTAGGATGTATTAAGATGTTGACCACTGTGATCTTCCTGATAGCTGCAGTCATTAACCCTATGGTTTTCCCCAACCACCACCCAAAAGAAAGGATATAGAAAGAGGGAAGAGGGGCTAGCAGATAGCTCAAATAGTAATGGGCAAGGCATTGAGTTATAGCCTCAGAACCCATGTACTTAAGAGGCATGTGACAGTGTTCTGTGTTTGGAACCCTAGTGCTGGTGAGGTGGATTTCTGGGGTTTACTGCCTAGCTAGCCTAGCCCCAGATCACAGTGTCTCAAAAAACAAGGAGGGGTAGCTCATGAAGAATGAAACCTGAGTTGATCTCTTGCTTTCTCGAACACACGCACACATGCATGTGCCTTATCATTACCACTACTTATCATCAGCCTAGCCTGTGGAATACAAGCTGATGGTTATTATGTGTAATTAGTACAAAGTGAGGTTCTGTATATACACTATCTCCAGATACGGTTTTGAAACAAGGGCATTATCTTTCTCTCCAATAACTTGTCAAACGCTATGTGTTGTTACTTACACAGATGTCTGTAAATATCTGCATATAGCTTAGCCACAGAAAGCATCCTCCCACTTCCATTTTTTAGGAAAAATGTATTACCTACAGAAAGGAGAAGGGAAGGCCTGGCCTTTCCATCCTTTCTGGAGTGATGCTAGGGGTAAGAGGGGCTTGTGTATGAGCAAAAGATTCTCTGCCCTATCATGACAAGTGCATTGTATCTAGCTGCTTCCTGAGTCATTCCTGTGGGATTTGGGAGTAGTAGAACACTCAAGGTTTATGGTAGTTGCTGGGATAACATGCTATCAAAAGCCTCTCTCTAAAAAAGGACCGACTATTTAAAAAAAAAAAAAGAGGTGGGAGAAATGGATACATTGAAGATTTTTTTCCCTTTTATTTTCTTGGCAGTCTTTACAACCAAGAACAGCAGAGCCTTCTCCAGTTTCTGTGACCTTCCCTGAGGCAGCTGAGTGCTGACAGAGAACTGTCTTCTCCTCGCTTTGTTTTCTGGGGACCCAGGGTCTGTCTGTGATGACGTGGGTGTGTTGGGGAAGTGGAGCAGGGATGGGAGTAGGAAGATACCAGAGGGCTGGTGAGACAAACTCCAAGTATGCTGGGCTTTTAGAACAGAGAAAACAACTGGCTTAGAGGGACATGGGGAGAGGAGAGCAAAGTAAATTTTAAATATATATATATTGCAATTTCGCCAATTGGGAGAACATTCTGCCGGGGGGGATGTCTGCCAAGGACTTCTAATTCAGTTTGTTCCATCCATTTTATTTTTAAACCTGAGTGCAGATTTTATTCCTGGGATGTTATAGGACCAGTGTGGGTAGGAATGGGCAAATTGACTTCAAAAATTTTTACAAGTTGAAAGGGACCCTCTAAAAGTCTCCAAGTGAATGCCAGAGGTGAATCTCATTTCCTTTTCCTTCAGAGGAATGCTACCTTGATGTGACAAAGGAAAACATTGTTAGAGTTTGGGAGGCTCTGAGACTTAACACATTATCATTTACATATTCCCTCTGTTAATCCTACACTTGAGTTTCGCCTAAAGACCAACAATCAAATCCCTCTGGTTTAATATTCACAACTACTTAATCATCCTTATTATGGATGGTAAGGTAGGGAATCCCTGCCAAACCTAGGTTCAATTCTTGATATTGACAATGTCAAAATCCCTCTTAGCCCATATGCAACTGTTTGCACCCACTGGGTCAGCAACTAGCCACACAAACAGTTAATTAAACAACTTGACCATTAGGCTACTAGTTGTTATTATAGCATGCTGAGCAAATGCAGATTCCTTGGCTAGCATTTCCAATGAGCCATCTTGCTTGTAGACCTTGTAGACAAGGGTTGTATGTAGATCAATGTAGATCAATCATGCAAATATACTTGGGCTGTTCAAATATATTTTTTAAAAAAAGGACAATTTATGGGCAGGGGTTGTGGTGGCAACACTAGGGTATCAAAGTGGTAGTGAAACTGGTGGGGGTACATGTGTCTGTGTATGTTGTATATATGTATGTATGTATGTGGTTATGTGTGCATGCTTGTGTTCAGAGGCCAGACGTCTACACAGCATGTCTTCCTCAATCATTCTTCACCCTATCTTTTGAGAAAGGGTCTTTCGTTGGTCTGGAGCTCACCTATTGGCTAGACTGACTGACTAGCAAGCTCTATGGATCCTCCTGACTCTGCTTTCCCAGACCTGGGTTACAAGTGCACACTACTGTACTCTACTTTTTGTGCAGATGCTGGGGTCCAAACTCAGGCCCTCATGTTTGCATAACTAACACTTTGCTGACTGAGCTATCTCCCAATCCTAGGGGACATATAATTTCACTGTTGCCATGATTATTTTTATGCTGGGAATGGAGACCAGAGCCTTGCACATACCAAACTAGGACTTCACCACAGAGCTATACCCTCAGCTTTGTACACTTCTCACTGATTTGGGCTGCATAAGGCAGTGCTAAAAGGCTCCTCACCTCCTCCAGAAGTACTTACTTCAAAAATCATTTCCCTCTGCTTCTATTTATTACTGCATTTTGCTCAGTGGTTCTGAGAAACCACACAGAAAATCACCATGTTACACTTGCTAAATTGACCCTGCAGGGCTCTGCCACTGGTACATGCATCATCCCAAGGGAGGAGAAAGCAAGTGTGCCAGGCTCATGCTGAGAATATGTCATGAAGCCAACAAGGATATGCAAATCCGTCTCTCCTGTAGTTCATTTGCATGGCGTTTCTTTGGCTTTTCGGAACCTCAATACTAAAATATCAAATGTCTTTTCTTTCCCTAAAGTTTTATTAGCTTCACGGGCTGTTTACAGTTTGAAAAGAAAACAGGCTTAATAGTTAAAACATTTAAACTATACAATTAAAAGCATGAGAGGGAGAGGAAAAAAGAGGCTCTGATGTAGATCAATCATGCACATATACTTGAGCTGTTAAAATATGTTTTCCAAGTTTGGAAAGAGGTGGTGGTGGTGGTGGTGGGGGTTTGTACATGTCTGTGCACACATAAGCACCACTACAAAATTTGCTCAACCTATTTCTGTTTTCTTTCTTTCTGTCTTTTTCTCTCCTCTTGACAAGCTAGAAAAAGAAGAGTTTTGCTTATAAATGACGAAGGGCCTGAACTTAGTCACCGAGTGCACATTTACAGCGCAGTCTGCATGGAAGCTCGCCAGTGCCTGGGCTGGCATTCAAACATTCCACAACTTTCAATGTATTTCCATCTCTCCAAATGAATGTTTTTAAACTCTCTGGATTTTTTTTCTGAGGCATGACACAGTTCAATCCTCACCTCTTAGTTCAGAGCAAACACACAGAAAACAGTCTGCTGGAGAGAAGGATAAAGAAATCCCTCACTGTGCAGCACTGAACTTGTCTCTGGCATCGGTACAATGGGTGTATATCATGGGCTTTGTACCAAAATATTTCCCATTGTGTATCAGATCTAGGAGCTTGGTAAGAACAGCCGATGGGAAGAAACCTTTTAAAAGCCCATAAATATTGAAATATTGATTGTTTAAGTAGCAGACTATACCTTATGGATGTACTTTCTGGAATAAATGTGACAAGATTTGTATTTCAGGTGACAGTCCAATACAGCTCTCACTGCTACTGGACTTCAAGCCAACAGCTCTGCTCGAGGCAGTTGGTGGTCCCCTCCTTCTGAATATGTCTTTACCAGCACAATTAATAGATATCCCCAATTTACCTGGACCCCAAGAGAAACAAGTATTCAGTGTTAAATTCCCACAGGGTTGGTGTCAAGGTGCCTGGGTGAAGCAAAGCAGAGTACTCATAGGAGATTTCGGAGCTGGAAAAAGCCAGAACCCTACACCTATAGGGAGACGTGTCCACCCAGGTTAAGGATGTCTTGGAACAGGTGAAGCTCTGGCAAACAGGCATCTGATAGCTTTGAAGCTGCTGGGCTGCAGGCACATCGATGCCTTGACAGGGTCAGTGGTACAGCCCCATCTACACAACCCATTCTCTGTTAGAGTCCTCTCCCTTTGAATATGATGAGGCAGAGCAGCAAGAATGAAGGAGTATTTGGTAGCAAGAAACTGAATGAAAGTAAGAGAAGTCCTCAAAATAAAAACAAAAATGGTGAAGACAGAGCCAGTCTGCAGACCTAGGTCTCCACAACTCTACCCAAGGATCCCCTGCAGAGCCCTGGTAAGTTACTCATCTATTGGCTCCATGCCCCCATTTCCCCATCTGCTAAGTCAGGGTCATCACGTGACCTCAAGCCTCTGAATGCAGAATCTTTCGAAAAGCACTCTGCAAACACGGATGCCAGGCTATTAGCTCACAATTCAGTGTGCCCACATCAGATGGATATCAGTGAAACCCCAAATTAATTTGATACCATATGTCACGGGTTATAGATTCCAAAAGCCTTCAAAAATGGCATTGGTTATAATTTTGGGACCATCTTTTCCCACATATAGGAACATGTGCACACATCAAACAAACCCAGCTAAGTCTTAATCATCCAAAGATGATCTGAGATTCTCATTGTTTCTCACTTTTGCTGATGTCCATTTTATAGCAGCTCCGGCAATTCCTCCACAAGTCATGGAAGGGATGGCATGGAACGAAATGCAGTATACCTCTTTCCTTAATTGCTGCTGTTCCATTTACCTGCACTCACTCCCTCAGCCATCATGGGCAAGGATTGCCGAGCCTGAGCCAATTGGTCCTTATAGGTGAATGTAAAAATTATATATATCTCACAGTATTGGGAAATGCTGTGTTCAAAGAAATGGATTTCAACTTCTAAAACTTTACTTGCCAAAACAAAGTCTTTCAAAGGTGTTTATTTCCTTCAATGTTTATGGACTTTCCTTTTTAAAATATGGAATAAACTTCACCTTTCCTTTTAAAAAAATATTTAATGTGTATGAGCGCTTTGCATATATATATACCACATGCCTGTTTGGTGCCCAGTGCTCTAAACTGCTGAGGCATCTCTCTAGCCCTGGAAATAAAAATTCTTGTTTGGTTGTTTCCTCTTTTCCTTTTCTGTCCAAATATGACAGGCATGGCATATACCATGATGCTGATGTGGAGCACGGCACAAAGCATCCAATGCTGAGACAGATGTCCTGGCATCAACAAGGAAGGGAGAGGTGATGCCCACTCTCACCCATGTGGACAGTAATGTTTAGTTAGAAATGCAAAATTCTACAATTCACCTTTGCAACTCTACAATGGGCAGCCAAACTACCCCCTTTTATCACACTGCACATAGGATTCAATGACTAGTTTACTTACTGCTTATGTTTTAATCTAAGAGTGATTCACACATAGAAACCCAGCAAGGAGCGGGTTGGAGAGATGGGATAGCAGCTCAGAATGCTTATTGCTCAGTGAGAAGACTGAAGTTCAGATCCCAGCACTCACAATGGGCGACTCACAAACACCTGTCACCCCATCTCCAAGGGATCCCATGGGCTTTCTGACACGTACCTGCATACACACATATATATATAAGAGAATACAGACATGATATAAAATAATGAAGTAAATATTGTTTAAAAGTCCAGTAATGATTACCCCAGAGAAATATTTACAAAACAGATGGGAATTTAATAATGATACTTCTTAGGTCAGTGGGCAATCATGAAATTCATAAAATAACAGAATGAAAAAGAATAGAGGCTGGTGGTCCAGTACCTGAGCCCCTGCAGCTTTGAACACTGAAGGCACTCAGTTAACAGTGTATGAACTGTGACTTTGAAGCAGGAAGAAGCAATTCAAGGTTTTCGTCTGGAGTCTCCTGTAAGCTGGGAATCAGGTCTGCAGTCATTCACAGCACTTAGTAAAGAAAGCTTCCCAACGAGGACACTCAAAACTTCCCCTTTTATGACTGATCATCTGCAGATCTAAATTAAAGTGCTTAGGACAAGACCCTTTGGCAAGAGGGGCTAAAAGAATCACAAATACATAACCACAAGCTGTGCATCTGCTGACCCTGCCTTCTGTGGCATGAGGGACCGCAAAGATTTTGAAAAGGACAACAGAAAAAGTTGAGAGTTCCCTTTTCATCTCACCAAAAATAACTACAAAACATGAGACTGCCAGTGACTACTGGACAACTACATTTTATAAGTTACAAGGTCAATTTTCAGCACTATAGAGATGGCCTTGGAGTCAGGGAACTTGGGACTTGGGATGGAAAGAGTGTGGGGACTTAGGAGCCCTGACTTGTCCATGCTACTATAACACATACCAGAATGATCAGGACTTCCGTTTAGAGCTCATAGTCCAATCCAAACTTGGCCTGTATCATTCTGTCTTCTATTGTTTTCATGCTGTGTTAATTTAGAAAAGAAAACTTATGATTTTTTTTTTTTGAGACAGGGTCACTGTATGACTGTATGGCCTAGGCTAGCCTGGCAGTCCTGGGCCCCATGATCCAATAGCCCTCAAAGTGCTAAAACTACACACATGTGGCATAATGTCCAGCTGGAAGTGTTTAAATGGAAAAGTAATGACTAGCAGTTGAGTGCTTTGTTTTTTGAGGCACATTATCCTTTTCCTGTTTTGTTTTCCCTAATAAAATATTTACTAAAAATATATGATTGAAACCAAACCTTCCACATTTGAAAATATTCTCACTTGAATTCAGAATGATGGCATTTAGAAAAACAGCTCCCAGACCCTATTAAAGGCTTCAAGCAGTGGGTGGGGATGATGGGGTGCCCTTGCCAAAGGCAGGGCAGATTACTAATCTTCCCCAATCTCTACCCTCCTCCTCACTGATGAAGACAATAATGATGGTGACAGTGGCAAGAACACAGAAATTAGGGTCACCCAAGCAAAAGCACCATGGATAACACCCAAACAGAAAGATGTGAGTATGTAATCCATGACCCAGCAGACAGGAATGGGTGCAACTGAACCATCCGTGGCTACACTCAACAACCATGGGAAGGAAAGGGGGAGGGCCAAAGAGTCCCCAGAAGGCACCAGTGGTTGGTGTCCAGGTTTATGAGCAATTTTAAGTACAGCAGCAGCCAACTGGCAAATGACCCAGGGGAATTCATCCTGTAGCGTGGGTGCGAGGAGCCACATGCAAGTGTCCAGGTGGACTCTTAGTCCACTTTGTATTATTTGCAATGTGACAGCTGATGCTAGACAATGTTTAAATAACAGATTTATTTATTACAGTTCTTCAGGGAAGTCCACTGTCAAGGAAACTCCCATCTGGAAAGGAGGGAAGAGGAGAAGTGGTAAGAACATTATCAGATGATAGTAGTCAAACTGCTCCCCAAATAACAGCATTGTGATGGGAAATGTTCACTGTTGACCTGACTGGACTTAGGACCATGCGGAAGACACATTTCTGGGCATGTTTATGAGGGTGTGGGCAGACAGCTTAACTGAGGAAGACCCACCCTGAAAGTGGGCTGCACCCTTCCACGACTAGGGGTCCAGACTGTGTCAAAAGGAGCAAGTGAGCTGTGGACCAGCATTAACCTGTCTCTGCTTCCTGACTGTAGATGCAATGGGACCCGCTACCTTTCAATCTACTACCCCAGCCTCTCTGCCATGATGGACTGTGAGCCGAAGAGGACCCTCCCTCCTTCCCTCCCTTCCTTCTTTCCTTCCCTCTTGTTGGGCATTTGTCTTAGCAACAAACAAGGAAACAATCTCCTTACGAGAGCAGAACCTTCCTGGACTAATTCCCTCTTAAAGATCCCACTTGTCCACATTGCTGCACTGGTGATTACGCTTCTGAACTCTGAGGGACCCATTCATGAAACCTGCAGCCAGGATTGTGGTGCACATAAACTCCCAAAACCACTAAAACTAAGCTTGCACACATAATAAGACTACTCTTGAGGAGAAACTTGGCAGATTTATTCATTTTTATTTCATGTGCACTCATGAGTGCCTCCATGTATGTGTGTTGTGTGCACATCTGATCCCTATGTGTTGTGTGCACATCTGATCCCTATGTGTTGTGTGCACATCTGATCCCTATGTGTTGTGTGCACATCTGATCCCTATGTGTTGTGTGCACATCTGATCCCTATGTGTTGTGTGCACATCTGATCCCTATGTGTTGTGTGCACATCTGATCCCTATGTGTTGTGTGCACATCTGATCCCTATGTGTTGTGTGCACATCTGATCCCTATGTGTTGTGTGCACATCTGATCCCTGTGTGTTGTGTGCACATCTGATCCCTATGTGTTGTGTGCACATCTGATCCCTATGTGTTGTGTGCACATCTGATCCCTGTGTGTTGTGTGCACATCTGATCCCTGTGTGTTGTGTGCACATCTGATCCCTATGTGTTGTGTGCACATCTGATCCCTATGTGTTGTGTGCACATCTGATCCCTATGTGTTGTGTGCACATCTGATCCCTATGTGTTGTGTGCACATCTGATCCCTGTGTGTTGTGTGCACATCTGATCCCTATGTGTTATGTGCACATCTGATCCCTATGTGTTGTGTGCACATCTGATCCCTGTGTGTTGTGTGCACATCTGATCCCTATGTGTTGTGTGCACATCTGATCCCTATGTGTTGTGTGCACATCTGATCCCTTGTGTTGTGTGCACATCTGATCCCTGTGTGTTGTGTGCACATCTGATCCCTTGTGTTGTGTGCACATCTGATCCCTATGTGTTGTGTGCACATCTGATCCCTGTGTGTTGTGTGCACATCTGATCCCTGTGTGTTGTGTGCACATCTGATCCCTGTGTGTTGTGTGCACATCTGCCAGAAGAGAGCAGAGCGCTGGGTCCATTGGAACTGGAATCACTGGTGGTTGTGAGTTGCCGTGTGGGTGCTGGGAACTGAATTCGAGTCCTCTGAAAGTTCAGCTAGTACTCTTAACTACAGAGCCATTCTTGGAGCTCAGGGAGAAACTTTTGAGAGGAGAATCCATTGTACGTGGTGGTGACATTATGATCGAAGAGAGGGAGGGGCGAGTGGAACTGAGGAGAAGCAGAGAAACAGGAGCGAACCAAGTATGAGCCTTTCTCCATCACTTCATGGAAGTAACAAAGCAAGGAGCCCTGGAGCTTGGGAGCCCTGGAGCTGGAAATTTTTCTTTTCGTTTTTTTCTTTTTTTCTTTTTTGGTTCATCTGCCCCACCCCCTTCACAAAATACAGGAAAATTCATTTAACCTAAGAATGAATAACAAAACAGGATTGTGGTCAAATTCAGTGCTGTTATTACGAGCAGGGGAAAAAAACCTCAGACTAACATTCTCACCACAAAGTCATGCCCACAACACAGATGGAAACTTTAATACTTCAAAAGAGCTCAGAGGAATTGGCAAAGCAGGAGCTGGGAAGGACAGTCGACGGACTGGGGAGGCTTGGAAGGGACTGGAGAAACTCAAGATTTAGATCAAGGGAAGCAAAGCCATTGGCACACGATTTTAAGGAAAAGAAAAAATGGAAAGGAAAATTAAACAAGAGAGAACACAAGACAGAAAAGTACCCTGGGGGTATTAGAGAATGGGAGGGAAGAATGACCTTACGATCCACAAGAAATGAGGAAGGAGAAAGGGGATCCCCCCCGCCCCGAGACAGGGTTTCTCTGTAGCTTTAGAGCCTGGCCTGGAACTCACTCTGTAGCCCAGGCTGGCCTCGAACTCACAGAGATCCACCTGTCTCTGCCTCCAGAGTGCTGGGATTAAAGGTGTATGCCGCCAACACCCGGCATGAGAAAGGGAATTTTAAGAGAAGCCTTGAAAAGATTTTAAAGTCCGGAGGAGAAAAAACAGCCTTAGAGAAAGAGCCCGGAACAATCTGCAGGTTCAGAAAACAGACTGTCCAAGACCAGGAGTGGAGCTGGGCATGGTGGTAAATGCCTGGAACCCCAGGACTTGGGAAGTGGAGGTAACATGATCAGAAGTTCAAGGGCATCCTCGGCTACATCATGAGTCCAAGGCTAGCCTGGGCTATGTGAGACTCTGTTTTGTAACATCAAAGACAGCTAGGCTGGCACTAAAAAAACACAGGTGCTCCACTGACTAGGTTCCCGATGGCTAGCACTGACATGATTTTAGGAGCATAAAGAGTAGTCCCTGTTTGGAATCCATCTGTGAGTTCACAAGAAGACTTTTAAATCATGGTGACTCAAGAGAACACTATGAACCAGAGGGATGGTAAATAACAGGAAAACATCAAGCATTTATACAAAACCTGAAGCACTGGCTAAACAAATTTAAGATGTAAGGGCATTTCTTTTCAAGAATTATGAATCTCACAAATAAATGAATAAAGAGCAACAGAATGAGATTATAACCATTGTGTAATCCCTCTTAAGTTCATGGATGCGGATCAAGGTCTCAGTGCAAAAGAAATCACCAATAAATATTACCTCCTGTGGCAAAGGCACATGCCAACCATTAGCTAGACAAAGGCAGGCAGAGTGAAGGAAACACAAAGCTTCTAGAACTCTTGGGAAATACGAGGGAATGAGGAACCATGGGAACATGGCTACCAACACCACATGGATGCAATTCACCAAAATCCAGATGGAGTGAACCTCGGCAGATGAATAGTCCAGTTTCTCAAGAGAGAGAAAAAGAGCAGCATAAAAAGGTCGAGGCAGGAACAGAAGTCTACAAGAGGCCTAGGAGATGGAAATGACATTTATTTGGTCCTTATTCAAAGAAATACCTGTGTGTGTGTACGTGTTCATGTGTGTGTGAGTATGTGTGTGTAGGAGGTACCTCTGCCTGTATGGGGAGTATAGAGATGGGAGGTTAACCTCAGGCATCATTTCCTTACCTTGTTTTTTTTTTTTTTTTTTTTTAAGGCAGGATCTTTGACTGCCCTTAGCAGGCTAGACTGGCTGGTCAGTGAACAGCAAGGCTTAGCTCATGTCCCTCAGGCTTGGGCGCCAGAGGCACATCTCCATGCCTAGCTTCTTATGTGGCTTCTGTGGCTTGAACTTGGGTCCTTGTGATCTGTCAGCATTTTACAAACATAGCCATCTCCCCAGCCCCATTCTTCCTTTGATTATTATTTTTAACTTGATTGAAAATATAGTTTTATATAAGAAAGAGATCTTTGTCATTTAAGTACTAAAAGATCTATAGATGGCATGCTGCTTGAATTTAATTCAAAATAATGGTGATGCAGGCATGAGGCAGATGAGACAACGTTGACTGGGATGAGGTGATGGGGTAGCTGGGCACATCTTTCCAGCAGCTCTGTTTGGACTTATTTCATGTGTGCTGTAAATACAAGGCTCATGTTGTTCTGGGAATTCAGCAGTGTTTCTCACATGTATATCACCCCCACAGCTGCCACTAGGGTATTTATTAAAATTCACAGTCCCATTGTCAGCCTGCTTGGGCTACTTATTAAAATTAAAAGTCTGCTCAGTCCGGATTTCTGAATCAGAATTGCTGGGAATGGAGCCTAGAAAACTCCATTTTATTTTAAATACACTCCACGGTGGGGCTTTTACACATGCTGTTTTGCTTTCTTTGGCAGGCAATAAATAATATCCACTTTTCAAAGTATTTTAAACAATTTAACCCCAAATGTGTTTCCCCTACAATAGCCTAAAATATTCCTCACATGTTATTGTTCCCTTTCAGTAAAATATATCCTCATGGGTCATATGTCAGTAACTGTCATAAGTTTATTATGGGGAATCAGATGTGGTGATAGAGCTGGAATCCCAGCTTAAGCTACATATAGAGACCCTGTATAAAAACCAAAACAAAAGTTTTAACGTGGGAGTAGGGAATCCAAACATACTGTATAGAGCTTGCTGGGTATCTGGGGCTCACAAACAGTGTCTGCCTGAAATTACAGAATGTGCCTCCTGTGTGAAAAGCAAACCCCAAGACAGAGAAGGCATACACTCTCCCAATTGGTGTTTTTTTTTTTTTTCAGTTTTTAAGAAAAGGCCCCAAGTAGGACAGGTTGGTCTTGAACTCACTATGTACTCCAGATCCTCCTCCTCCTGCCTCCACTTCCCATGTCATGAGATTACAGGCAAAATAGTTAGAAAACACGAAGTGATTCTAAGCTACTCTGGAACATCAGCTCCACAACTATTTCTAAAGTTGGAAGGACTACAATGCCACTGCCCCCCTAAAACCTTTATTCTTAAAATGAAGAGTTTTCTGGGGTTGGGGATCCAGCTCAGTCGGTTGGTTGCATGCCTGGTTAGTTTGCTCTGTCTTTAGCACCACATAACCAGGTATAGTGATACATGCAATCCCAGCACTTGAGCAGTAGAGGCAGGAAAACCAGGACTTCAAGGTCAGGGACATACTTATTTCTAATGACGTGTGCTTCATGAGAAGCCAGTGGTTTATAGATAACTCAGTTTCCCTACTTAGCTAGTCTAACTTACCAGGATGATGGACAACAAGACCCCAGCATCCATAACAAAGGTACTGGTCAAAGAGTGGTCAGTGGAAAGGATTGGTGCCCAGTATAAGCCTTGCCAAGGTGCTGGCTGCATACTCACACATTTTACATATAAGACTTCTAATTTCATCTTTATGAAAGTATGCAGCTTTAGACTTGTTTAAAACTCCCAGAAGATTCAGAGCATCTGCATTTTTAAATTGAATTTTCACTACTAACTGTCATTTCTAAAAAGCCCCTATTTTTTTTTCACATAGTAGAAAATTGCTTAATGCAGTTAGTGTATAAAAGTTCCTGGCCAAGTGTAGAGTCAAAATCGTCCCTGTGAGTCTAAGGTCTGAATCAGGATCAATCGATGTCTACTTAAACCCTTTAGCAGATCCCACTATGCTTGTGACAAGCTCCTACTATGTTGTGTTCAAAACACTGCTGGTTCTTGTCAAGGCTGGGAAGGCCCTGTAGACTCTGATGCTTTCTGATGTCCCCACCTCTGACTGACTTTTACCTGTGACTTTTCAGCTAGCACACTAACCTCCAGGTTTTCTTCTGCACCTCAGGCACAGTCTTACCCCTGTCCTTGGATCTTCACCCTGGAGATGCATGAAACATGCTCACTTAGGTCCCTGCCCATGCCATTTTCTCTACCCAATTAACATGTCAAAAAGGTCAATCCTCAGTGGAGTGTGCTGGCACACACCTTTAATCCCAGCACTTAGAAGGTGGAGGTAGGCAGATCTCCACATATTTGAGGCCAGCCTGGTCTACATAGTCAGTTCTAGACAAGCAAGGGCTACATAGTCACACCCTGTCTTACAAAAAGAAAGTTCTATCTTCTTTTCCTCTTGACACCTTGATTCCTATCCACTGACTACATGGTCTTAAGAGCCCCAACACAGTGATGCTACCAGCCTATTCCTTGTTGATGCAAATCTTTTATGCTAGCACAAAACTTCTTGAAGGGAGGCAGGCAAAAGACATGGTTCAGTACCCACAAGAGCCCCACAGAGACAGCACTCTAAGTATTTGTTGAATGACTAAAAGTCTTCTAAAATACCTATCAAGGACAGTAGTCAAGGTCTCTATGCGGTGGTGATCCCACAGTTAAACCCTGAAAATCACCAGGCTAGATCATAGCCCAAAGCTTGCACTAGCCCCACCACATCTGGGAGTCCAGTTCAGGCTATCTTCAGCAGTCCTGGTGGGTGGGATTTGAAAGCATTCTTGCTTAAAGGAAGGGTCTCCTATATTCCATTCTGATGGGAAGTCTCTTGTTCTCTAATAGTCATTAACTGACTTGTATTAAAGATGTCCTTCTGCTTCCTTAGCTGCATGGTCACCTGAAAAGTTAATGCTAACTTCCACACTGACACTGTGGTGACCAGTGATGGCCATACAGCCAGATTTGCTCAGATCATAAAGCTTCCAAGTCATGGTCTCAGTTGCACATAGCTGATACCCTCTCATCAGAATAACTATAGTTCTGTTCTCCATTTCTCCCCCTTTAGAAAAACTCATGTTCATTCCTACAAAATGTCATAGTGAGTCCCTTCCCACAATATCACCATGGCCCACTCAATCACAGACTGAGGCAGCCCCCATGCTGGCCGTCAGTGGATTTTCATGTATAAAAATAACTCAATGTGTGGCATAAACTGGCACGACTAAATTGAATCATTGGCATTGAACTGCCAAAGCTACTCTGCCAATGGGAGCTAAGCATTGGTGGGGAGAATCAAAGGCCAGAACTACACACTCGGGGCCCAGCAAAGCAACTTGGAGAAACAGTCCAGATACAGAGGCATCTACAGACTCTGAGCTTGTCTTTCTTAGGACATCCATGTGTGTCTCAGTAATGTTATAATCTGAATGTTTTCTGTGTCTAAGTCTAAGACTTACTACAAGAAGCAATGATGTATTCCCTAAACTGTAGGCTTATCAATTAAAAAATGAAAATTCTTACACCATATTAAAGATTTTGACTTTGGAGCAACATTTCCTCCCTCTTCCTTGTGTTTAGGTGCATAAGATGTAAGCAGGGGGGAAGTGCTAAGGTGTGTCACAAGTCACTATTTTAGAAAATCAAAACCCCCTGTAATTATCTGAAACTCCCCATTTCAGAAAAGCAAGATTTTTTTCCTCAAGAGCTTGCAACATTAAAATATCAGCAGAACGAAAGAAATTGAGAGTTGAAGTTAGAAAAGGCCATAGATGCCATCCATAAAACTGATTTCAGATTTCTCTGCTCACCACAAGACTTCTTTGTTCTCCCCACCTAAATAAATAAGTCAGCATTCTATGTTGATGTCTAACATACACTATGCTAACTAAGTTTTATTTTATCAATTTTGGTATGTTGAAGTTTCACAGATGAGTGTGCTTGTAAAAGGAGCTGAAACTGAAAATATTTGTAAGCCACCAAGCAAGGCAACAGATGATACCTGTACCCATGGGTGATTAGTGCTGCACTATATAATGTGGAAATACAAGAAATAAATAAAAAAGAGGCCAAGCATGGTGGCTCATACCTGTCTCTCTACCACTTGGGGAACAGAGGCAGAAGGATGGCTGTGAGTGTGGAGACAGCTTGGGTAACACAGTGGGTGCCAAACCAGCCTGGGCTATGGGGTCAGACTTTGTTTTAGGAAAAGGAAGGAAGGAGGGAGGGAGGGAGGGAGGGAGGGAGGGAGGGAGGGAGGGAAAGAAGGAGGGAAGGAAGGAAGAAGGGAAGGAAGGGGGAAAGAAAAAAGGAAAGGAGGAGGGAAAGAAGGAAGGAAGTAAGGGAAGGAAGTAAGGGAAAGAAGGGGAGGGAAGGAAGGGGGAAAGGAGGGAAAGAAGGAAAGAAAGAAGGGAGGAAGGAAGGGAGGGAGGAAGGGAGGGAGGAAGGAAGGGAGGGAGGAAGAAAGAAAGGGAGGAAGGAAGAAAGGGAGGAAGGGAGGGAGGGAGGGAAGGAGGAAGGAGGGAGGAGGAAGGAAGGAAGTCCATTTGTCAACCAAATCTCCCTGCAGAGCTGTGTCACATCACCCAGTTTTGTATGCAGATGGTGCATTAATGACTGTTGCCTTTCTTCTCCTTTTTTTCCTTATGTTTCGGGTCAAGTAGGCTAAAACTAGTCCCAACATTGAGAGGACAGGTTTCCAGACCTGAGGAAGAGTTTCAATGTCCCATTGTGATGAGCCTCTATGCCTTTCCCATCTAGCTCTCTGCCTCGAGGAAGAGGAAGGTTCCATAGCACAGAGGATATGGGTTTATCACTCAGAGAGACAGATGCCCACTCAGTTCTTCTACCACTAACATGCACCTAAACAAATCGCTTCCATCCCAGCAAGCTCATCCACTTCATGGAGATGCTAAGAGTTTGTCAAGATTCCCTAATAGTGCACTAAAAATCTGAACATACAAAACTCACTTATACCCCATAAGAGGTATTTAATAATTGCCTCATCCATGGGGATGCTGCAGACATTCTGGCCTTTTCACCAATAAGGACCAGACTCCCACCCTTGGGGATGGAGTTTGTGCTGATTGCCTTCCTGAGCATCACAAGCTGCCCAACCTATCCTGTTTGAGCTCCAGGTTAGTGTCCCTATGCCACAACATCTGGAAAAGAGGATCAGAAAACCACCAGTGGCGACAGAAAGGGCTTCAAGACACCTGGTCTCTCCCCAGGCCCGACCTTCTGGAAAGCAAAATGGTGCTTGAGCCGATGACAAGTTAAGACTCATCAGACCCTCAGGAAGTTTCCTCTTGTTTGAATCACAGTGAATCTTTCCCAAGCACTAGATGGGAGCACCTTGTTTTCACACTGCAAAGCAAGCACTTACCACACTTGAGCTGTACAAATTATATAGGGTTGAAAATAGTGTAGCTGAGAGAGACACAAGATTTGTAATTAGGGTTCGTACTCTCTCCTTCCCCATCTTCCCCCTCCAGGCAAACAGGAACAAGCTGAACTGAAATGTGGTTGTTTGAAAGGTCAAAAGGTTGTTACACACATCCCCCCCCACACCTTTAGCCTCCCTACTCTGCCTAAGATGTTAAAGATACCAAGATGGGCTTTCTCTATGTGCAGAAAAGATTCTCAGTCAGTCTTGATGAAACAGGTCTATGGTCTAAAGCTCTTAGGTTGAGAGAGGATTGCTAGTTTAAGCCCTGCCTGGGCTACAGGACGAGTTCAAGGCTAGTCTGGGTAGAGTGAGTCATTGAAAAAGAGCTATAGATCTATGGTATATCTGTTTGCCTGTCGAGAGCAGTGTTTCTTAACCTTTCTAATGCTGTGACCTTTTAATATGGCTCCTCATGTTGTGATGACCCTACACACACACACACACACACACACACACACACACACACACCGACCATAAATTTTCATTGCTACTTCATAACTGTAATTTTGCTATTGTTATGAATGATAATGTAAATAATTTGTGTTTTCTGACAATCTTAGATGACTCCTGTGAAAGGGTCATTTGATCCCAAAGGGTCGCAATCCATAGATTGAGAACCACTGGTCTGGAGGCAGTCAGTGGTAGAGCACTCGCTTAGCATGTATAGGGCCCCAGGATCAACCTCCAATGAAGAGGCGGGGGAGAAAAAGAAAGGGAAGGAAACATTCTGGGTAGCGCCATCCTGTTTCTGGGGCATCCCTGGGGCAACCCCCACAGGAGAGCCCCAATAGCCAGCCTTAGAGTCCCTTTTCTCTCCCCCTTAACTCACAAGGCTGTAATTTGACTATGAAACAATATAGAAGCTTCCCTAGCAAGCGACACTCAGTTACAACCATAGAGAGGCATTTTCGATTTCGGTGGGAAAGGAAGGGCAAGCATCAGGGAGCCAAGACTGAGCCTGCTGAGGGCAAGGACTGGTTCCTCCTGGTGCTGGGCATGTTACTGGTATCCAGTAATGTCTGGAGTTTTAGTAGATGCAGGAATGACTGCATGGTGTCTAGCTTACAGAACAGCCCAAATTCCATGAGGATTGTATCTTATGGGAAAGTAAGCTTTTCTCAGTCTTGTAGTTACAGTAAGACTAAATTCAGCAGGCTCAAATGGGGAAGATTCCAAAGTCCCATCCCATGTACCATGATTCCATCTGTGTCTGTTGTCAGGGGGTTCAGTGCTTGTGAAGCATGTCCAAGGCCTAGGTGCTATCCCCAGTGCTGTATGACACAAACAACAAGTAAGCTCTAGCATGTGGATACATAGCACATATCTGAACAGGAAGTCAAATGAATGGGTGTAAAAAGGGGTCAACATTGCTAACCCTCCTACTATCCCCACTAACATAAGATTAGAACAATTTACTACATTTTAAGTTTTGTGTGTGCGTGTGTATGCACATGTGTGCACATGCAGACATTCCAAAATGTGTGAAAGCCAGATGACAACTTGTGGTAGATGATTCTCTTTCTGCTATGTGGGCTCCGGCATTGAACTCAGGTCATCTATCTTTGTAGTTATCTTTACCCACTGAGATGTCTCAATAGGCTCTGGCACAAGATTTTAAAAACATCTGTTACTGTCAAAAGGATAGCGTCAGGGTCAGTGGCTAAGAGTGCTTACTGCTCAAGCGTGAGAGCCGGAGTTTAAAGGGCCAGCGCCCATGTAAAAACCCAGGTTGAGTGTGCCTGGACTCCTCGGCTGAAGTAGAGGTGGTTGGAGACAGGACCCATACCCTATCTGTTATCATAGATCATTTCTCCAGATGGTAACTGATGGAAGCAGATGCAGAGATCCATAGCCAAGCACCAGGCAGAGTTCCAGGAGTCCAGCTGAAGCGAGAGAAGAGGGATTCTATGAGCAAGGGGGGATCAAGATCATGATGCAGAAACCCACAGAGACAACCAAACCAAACTACTAGGAACTCATGAAATTTAGATCAACAGCTATGGAACCTGCATGGGCCTGAGCCAGGCCCTCAGCATAGTGAGACAGTTGTGTAGCTTGATCTGCTCAAGGGGCCCTTGGCAGTAGGATCAGAATCCATCCCTGGTGCATGAGCAGGCCTTTTGGAGCCCACTTCTATGATGGGACACCTGCACAGCTGTGAGGTAGGGGGAGGGGCTTGGACCTGTCTCTACTAAATGTACCTTCCCATGGGAGGCCTTACCTTCTTATAGAAGGGAATGGGGGTGGGTTGGGAGGAGGAGTCTGGAGAGGCAGGAGGAGGGAAGAGGGGGATCTTTGGTATGTGAAATGAATAAATTTTTTTCCTAAATTAAAACAACAACAACAACAACAAAAAATCAATGGAGACAGGAAACGACGATGGGTTTAAAGATCAGGAGGTGGGGATATACAGCCAGATCACAAGAGAGATTTCCAATAGTAAAACTCCTCTGAATAAGATAGCAATGGAGGAGACATGCCTTTGAACATCTGTCAAAACCCACAGAGTGTGAAATGAACAAACTCAGGGGTAAGCCATGGCTTTCAGTTAGGAACAGTAGATGGATTTGGCTTCACCCATTACAACAAGCATACGCCGCAGGACTTTAATAAGAGGGGATACTGCATGCCCTGGGAGAGGGAAGCCAGGACTATGGGAACTCTGGGTACTTTCCAATCAGCTTTCCTATAAATCTGAAACCATCTAAAAAATTTTAAAGATTAATTAAAAAAAAAACAAAAAAAAAAAACAAAAACCCTACCCTGCACTGTTAGCTGTTTCAAGCTTTTGTCCTTCCAACTACAAGACAAAGCCAAGTGGAATTAATCAAGAAGGAGGCCGTAAAGAGGAGTCCCCGGCAGGTGTAAGGCTGAGAGCGGCAGGGTTTACTGGCCATGCGATGGCAGATCTGGGAGTGTGATTCAGAGACAAGGGCCTGGACAGGGAGCATGCTCTAGGAAGTGAGGCCAGGGAAGCACAGCTTGACTGGAAGGCGAAAGCTCCAGGACTGACGGTACAGGCAGGGGTGTCAAAGGGAAGCTGTGATCAGGAGGCCTATGAGACTGAGGCACTGCAGAGACCGAGACCCATCAGCACCGAGAGAAGGGACAGCAGGGACAGGGGTGACATTTCCAGGCTTGGTGGCACAGACCTGTCATCTCAGCACCTGGAAGGTGGACACAGGAGGACCAAGTGCTTAAGGCTAGCCTTGGCTACACATTGAGCCAGAGGTCAGCCTGTGCTACAGAAGACCTGTCACAACCAAACAAACAAGGTATGCAAACCAGATGGAATATGGCGATTTCTTGAAAGTCTGAAGAAAGAACCCAGCTGTCAGGCTATCAGAGAGGTTTTCTCTAGGTTTCATGCCATTCAAGTTTCCTAGTGGGTCACATTTGGAAGGGATAATACAATGGATACCAGCAGAGCACAGGAAAAAAATGGTAAGGTGCTGGGGAACACATACCATGAGCAAAGTTGAAAAAACTTCACTTTTATATCCAAGCTCTGGAAGGTGGGCCACCACAAAGACTTTAAGGGCCATTTGCCAGCATCATTGACATCTTTCAGTGTGAGGAAGGCAGGCTCTGGGAAGTGCACTGAGTGGATGGAGTCCCATTTCTGCAGAGTTCTATAAACTCATTTGTTCATGTGCTCACAGAGGACATTCTGCACCACATGGTGTGACTCAGATCTGTAATACCAGCAGGCAGAAAGCTGAGTCAGGGAGAGCTCCTTGAGTACAAGGCCAATGTGGGCTACACAGGGTTCAAGGCTAGTTTGGACTACAGAGTGAGATCCTGACTGAATAACACAAAGGGGGGGGGAAGAGACAAAGACAAAGACAGAGACAGAGACAGAGACAGAGAGGGAGAGAGAGAGACAGAGACAGAGAGACAGACAGACAGACACAGAGAGACAGAGAGAGAGAGGGAGGGGGAGGAGGTGGTTTAGGAGGGGGAGAAAGGTGCCAAGTGGAGGGAGAGAAGAAAGGAAAGGAAAAGGAAGGAAGGAGAGAGGGGGTGACAGAGGGGTAAAGAAGGAAGAAGAGAGAGAGAGAAAGAAATGGAGGGAGGGAGCAACAAGAGAGACTGAGCAAGGCAGGATGAACCTTCCAGAAGGAAGTGCACTCACATGCTAATAGTGGTGACTGTTCACTGCAGCAATAACCTAGTTGCTCACTTAGAGTCTTGGTTTGGTTTCTCTAATTCCTCTTCAAGTGATTCCAAAGTCTCCATGTGAAAGACCGATTTCTTTCCACGAGAACAATTTCTTTCCATCTCCACAACTCAAGTTTCCAATAGCGTCCCCCTTGTTAGGGACAGACCAGCTAGTGCCTGACACAAAAGCCTGCCTTAGATCAGCGAGAGGCAGTCTCTCATTACAGAAATGACTTCAACAGCCACATCCTGATGCACAAGGGGAAAAAGGCATGGAAATTCCGAACAGTTAAAGTCATCTGAAGTAATGGCTGGAACAGAGACAAAACAAAACAACCCAATACAAAATGTCTTGGGTAGAGAGACCAACCCCCAACACATTGCTAGCCCCTACTCTCCCTGCTTCCAGGGAGATTTCTTGGTTGGTCTATTATAAAAAATTAAGTAATAGTATTCTGGCTACAAATTCCATTAAATGCACAGATATACAGAAACACCTCATGATAAAAACGATTCACCAAGATGATGAAGTAGCATGGATTGGAGTAACTGTACATCCAGGACATCAGCACAGTAGATGGGAGAGTAGTCCAACTATCAGTGTCAGGTTCTAATGCTTGATTGGATTAATCCAGCACAGCGGGGCAAGGTGGTCCTTGGTACTGGAGGCAGGACAGCAAACACTTGCCTATCAGTTTCCCGCTGTGATGACTTAACCTTACAATTTCCTGCAGCCTAAAGCTGCTTCTAATTCTCCCTTCTACTGGCATGGATTCCCTTCAGCTATTCACTGAGGTTCCTATAGCACCCCAGCACTTTGTTTTACTGTCTTGTCCAGAACAGGAGAAGGCCAAAAGGAAAAAACTTAAAAGCAGTTAGCTTGAAACGCCATTACCTTTTAACAACCCTGTTGAGACCGTCTAGTTGGGGAAGCAGCTGAGATACAGCCTTGAAAGGGAGAAGAGATTGTCTGAGGAGTCCACTTCTCACTCCTTTTCCTGTCTGTATAACACATGCATGTACTCTTGGTAAAAGCATTCAGTGTCTGCTTCCATCAACTGTCCAGTGAATATTCTGCAGCTCCTTTAGCTCTCAAGCAGGGGATTACAGCAACAATCCTAAGAACGACAGGTAAAGTAACAAGAAAAGGAACAAAGACTTGTCCACTACTAGCTATAACAGTAACATCACTGAGCTGGAGGCTGACATGGAGAACTCAGCTCAGGACAGGTTGTTACCTAGGATTGGGGATTTACCATCAACTGTTATCAGAGTGACTGCTGTTTCCAAGGCAGCCACTGCACTGTGTGATTAATGAGTGGTCACCAATCTGGTCCCAAAGCATGTTGTCCTTGGGCTATGTATGAGCTTCTATTAGACCATCAGTACCCAATCACAAGCCAGCATGAAGCATTCCCCCCTCTAAGAGGGCATCCAGAAATGGTGAGCTAAGACAACATATACACTCACAGAAGGGGGCACTGACTTAGAGAACAACTCTGAGACTCTTCAGGGCCACAGAGAATGTTTTCTGACTTGTCACCTTCCTTTGGGACAGCAGAACACAAGCTGACTCAGCCGTGCTTCTTCCAGATAGAAGCATCAAGAATGGGAGCCCATCTACACACCTTCTGTGTGTCACCAGGCTCAGCTGCCAGGAAGCTTCTATTCTATCAGGAGAAGCAAAGTATAAACAAGTCCGATGCCATGCGATATCTGCAGCAACAGGGAGCGAGCTGCCAGGAACTGGGACTGAGGAGAGCAAGCATCTAAGACGGGCTCCATGAAACTCATTCACAACATGGCGCTCACAGCTCATCTGTGGCCTCTGTCCTAGAAGCATTTGCATTTTAATAGGGAACAAGCTGAAGATTTTGCCTTATATTTGAGGACTGAATGCTGTCAGGAGCTTCTGAGGCAGCAGGCGGTGAGGGGGAGTCTGCAAAGAAGAAACTTCAAATAACCTTACTAGGTATAAAGTCTGTCCACTGTTCTTCTCTAAACCTGGTGTGTAACTCCTAGCAGCATTTGTGGCTTATAAAAACACAAGACAGAAAGTGGATGAGGGGCCTTGACTGCCCAGGTTCACAATAACCCAAGGATAGAAGGCTACGGATGTGTGGTAAAGCACAATGTGTTTATCTGTACAATGGAATAATATTCAACCTTAAAAAGGAACTTTGATACATTCTGCAACATGCACAGAGCTTGAGAACATGTGCTCAGTGAAACCCATAAGTCACAGAGGGATAAATACCGTAGAAGTCTAACCACCGGAGGGACTTAAAGTGGTCAAAATTATAAAGGCAGGAAGTGGCTGCAAGGGACGTGGAGAAGGAAGGATGGGGAACTATTGCTGTATGGGTCCTGATTCAGGAAGATCTTATGAGGTTTTAATCATTATTTTCTGTAGTTTTGTGTCTGTGTGCATGCTCATGTGCCACAGTGCCTGTATAGGGTAGGAGACAACATGCAGGAGTCAGTTCTCTCCTCGCACCATGGGAGTCACATGGACTGAACTCAGGTCATCAGACATTTGACAGACATGTTTACCCTCTGAGCCAACTTGATAACCCCAGATTCAAGTTTTAAGAAGAAAAGAGGTCTGGACATAGATGGGTGGATGGAAGAACAGACAAATGGACGGAAAGATGGAACACCATCAATGCCACGGAACTGTAGATTTAACATTGGCAGAGTCAAAACTTTTTGTTATATGCATTCTACCATAAAGTAAGATTGAGAGGGGCCAGAGGTAACTAGAAAGCAAAGGAAGGTGACGTCCACTGAAGGTTCATGAGGGATGCCCTGAAATCAAACTGTTTTACTTGGAAATGTTCCCTACTTCATAAACAACTTCTGGATACAAGCCAGGCTCTGTTTCTTCCTTCTAACCCTCTCCCTTCTCCCAGAAATACTGCTCGCAAGAGAGCAGAATTGACAACTAAAGACTTGAAAAGGGGCTTGTCAGAGGAGAAACACATTTTCCACCAAATAATCTAACCACAATGACATAATTTAATCATAGACACTAATTTTGAGTTTTCAGTTTCATAAACAGAACTGTGAATAACTTAAGGGCAAGAACAGATCAATAATATAGATGGCATGGAGTCTGGAGTATCTGTGTTCAGAGGTTAAGTTCAAAGAAATAAAATGTAGACAGGCAGGGGAATGCACCCTATAATTTCAGAGGTAAGAGAAGCAAGAGTTCAGGGTCATCCTTGGCTTCCTAGTGAGTTAGAGGCTAGCCTGAACTACATGAGACTATCTCAAGAAAAAAGAGCAAATGAAAATATCCAGGAAACATAATTCACTAATGATATAACAGGAACAACAAGCAGACTAGATAGAGCAGAAGGGCTTTGATGTCAAGGTTAAAGAAAATTATAGCTCATAACTGTGCTGTTATGCCCAGATAGTAGAGCAAGACAAGAAAGCCTGCTGAATGCAAACTGTCTTGTTTACTGGAGTTCTCTCGCCTCTGCAGCCAAATGGGCCTCAGCAGAGCATGTCAGGGGTTTGTATGCATATTGTATGTACATGGGTGTGCATGAGAGGGAGAATTTATTGTTGTCATATCCAGAGAATTTGCATTGAAAGGGCAAGAGAGCCACATGACTCTCATTAGGACAGCCTATCTTCCTAAGACATGCAGAATACTTAATGGGTATTCACTGATCTCACACCATCTGTCGAATATGATGACTGCCCTCCACACTCATCAAGGAGGCAATCAAGTATGGCTCTGCGCAAAGTCTCACTCTTTCAGACTTAAATGTATGACATTTTCTAAAGCAGTAAGTGCCAGGAGGTACTTAGTAGGGTCACAGTACTGAAGGACCCACAGACAGGCAAGTGAAGGGGACAACCTAGCCAATGGTAGCTCAGTGTAACAATGCACAGATGGCAGATTCCACACACTGGCACCAGCACCATCTTCCACCAGTTCCATTTCCCTCCACTGAGCTCCTTGGCTTCTGGAACAGATTGTCCAGTCATATATGAAATGTCACACAAGGCTACATGTTTGAACAGTGACAGGAAACACAAAGGATGCAGTCTCTCCAGTCTCCTACAATGACTAGCTCATTTCTTCATCTGGCATTGGTTCCACACTCTGTTTTGGAGAGTGTGGCGAGAGAGAGCAGGGCGAGCACAGCAAACCGTACCTCTCTTTCGGTATAGAGTACAATGAGTCAATGTTTATGCATTGGTCTACTATTGAAGCAAATAAGCAGAACCAGGAATTCCAAGGCATGTCTTGTTTCCCTTTGCAGTTCACTTGAGCACGAAGCTTGCCAAATTTGGGCACTTGAAAGTAAGAGAGGGATTTCCCCCTTATCACACGTTTCTTTATCAGCCCTCCACATAATGGTTTAACCAAGACTCTAATAAAAATGTCTAAAATGCTTGCTATGTTGCTTAGCAGTAAACGATGCCTGTGGCCTGGGACTGCACCCAGAGGCTTTTCAAACTCTGTTTGTGGATAAGGCATCCCATTTGGCAAGGGCCGAGCTTCCAGCCACATTTCCCCCACCCTCAGCATGCAAAGCTGTACTCCCATTCCCATCAGGGACCCCAAGATAAAGGGGGACCCATCTCACAAGGTGATCTTTCTAAAAGGCAGCTCAAACAAGTGGCAAACGTATGAATCTGAGCTAATTGAGTAGCCTGCCTGATCCTAGAGGCATTTAGTCTTAGAATTTCTGTGGGAACATGCCCTTCAAGGTACAGAAAGCAGGAACCACAGGCCATTTGCAGGGATCTAGATTTCCTCTTTTTAAGTGAAAAAAATAAAATCACTAAGAAAACATGGTGGATTATGTATTTTATGCACTGGTGAGGCCCATTTTTCTCCATCACATATTAAACACTGGAGTTATAGCCCAGAGGGCAGAGAAATACCCACCCAACCAGAATCACACAAGTTTCAGGGCTCCAGACTAGACTTGTAAAAACCGCATATTCTCTCTCACTCTCGCTTATTTCAATTTAGTGAAATGAAACACTCATTCCTATTTCTGTATTTTTTAAGTGCTAACACTGAAAAGTATATCATAGGTCATATTTGGAAATGGGAGGGTTAGCATTGGTTCAGTCCAAGATTAGGAAGCGTTCTGAGAGAGCCCTCTGACCATCTAGGGCACACTGCCTATTCTGAGTCCAAGGAGGCAGGGGAGAGTGTGTAGGTAAGAGAGGGTGGCTGGCTGAACTGATCTGTGACATTAATGTAGGCAAGCATATTCGGAGACCATCTTTGAGCCAGCACTCTTTTGAGCACAGCTGACAATCCACAGTCAACAAGAGTCTGGGGGACTTGATAAGAGCTGGTGGCAGGGGCCAAGCCCCTCCCCTGAGCTCAGCTCTTCCCCCCAGAGTCAGACTATGGGCATGTCCTGAGCCTGTGGCTTTCGGCTGTACTTTGAGAATCCCCAACCCCTTCCTGGTCATAACTTTCAAAAGCGCTCATGAGCTCTGAACCATCACCGAGTCATGCTCATTCTGTTTGCTCTTTGCCATCCTTGGGACATCTTTCTGGGAATGATCCTAAGTGCTTTTAGGCTTTGTGTTACTAGGCATCCTGTCAATCATGTCAGCATCCTGCTTAAAAGCTTTCTGTGGCTATTCTCCTGTCTTTAAGATACGCTGCAAGCCAGGTATGATGGCTCAGGCTCGATACACTAGCACCTCAGAAGGCAAAGGCAGGAGAATCACCACCAAATTGGAGGTCAGCCTGGTCTACAAAGTGGAGTAGTAAGCATTGGGCTAACAATGGAGACCTGGTCTCAAACACACATATATGCATGCATGTGTGTGTGTGTGTGCATACATACCTACATAATACCCATAAGACTCCCAGAGCTTTGTGAAAAGAGACCTTATGATCTAGCCTCCTTTGTCAATTCTCACATGCTGTTGTCTAGTGACCCTGAACTGCTGCAGCTTTCCGGCATGCCATGTTCTCTTACAATGAGCTTTGCAACATGTTTCTGTGTGCCCCAAGCCAGAGATTTGCTGGAGCCCCTGGGTTGAATATACTAGGCAATTTGCTATTGGTGGCCAAAGAGAAATTAACAGACGTGTGTGAGTGAGAGTTTCCCTCCCTTGCTTCTCTTCGGACCCCATGGGATTGCAGTGTGGAGAAGCTCAGTCTTAGCTGAGCATGGTGCTTTGCCATCTGCCATCCCAGCACCTGAGCAGTTGAGGCAGGAGGATTGCTATAAGTGCCAGGCCAGCCTGGATGACAGAGTAAGACCCTGTCTCAGAAAACAAACACAACCACACACAGGGAAGAACAGGAAAAAGGGGGGGGGGAGCAGGAATGCTCACTAGCTTACTAGAGGATGAGAGATGTCATGGAGAAGGAACAAGCTGTCCCAACTGAAGGTCCCTTGTCCCTTTGGCCTGGTAAACTTTCCAACAATCATTCTAGAGTAATAAGTATCAGCCCAGCTAGCATAGAACAGAATAGCCCAAGTGATCCACAGAATTAGAATACAATATGTTGTTGTAAACCACTACATGTTGGAATCACTTCTTACATGATATATGCTGACTGATATACCTTAGTTTTATGGTTAACACCTACTCATCCCTCAGGTCTAAAGATGAATGCTGTATCCCAGAAGATGCCACACTGGTTTGCATCCACAGGATGCTGTAGTACCACTGGGAGAACTCTGCTCATGCTATAAAGAGTTGCTTATTTGCTCATTTCCATCCCCAGGGATAGAAAGATCCTTAGCTCTTGTGGATGTCCAGCTTCTGCCAATATTCAGTCAATGTTTGCTAGAATAAGATAGAAGGACACAGACCTCTATCTTCATGCTTTCTTCTGTCTTCAACGTCAGAGCATCAGTTTTAGGCTTTTTTTTTTCTTTCTCTTGCTACCTAAATCTGGTGACTACATCAAATGTATCATCACATGTTTCCGTTTCATAGTTCCACTCATACGAGTAGCCGCTGGGAATCTCCCTATGCTTTATATAGGTAAAACAGTTGCATCTTCCTAACTATGCCTTTCAGTTTTACTAATACTGAAAATTCACCTAAAATTCCAAGGGTCCTCAGCTTATACACACAGGTAATTCCGACAGATCTGCTACTCCTGGGCTACTGAGATTCCCCTGGAATCTGATGCGGTAGAGTGGCAATGGCAACTGTCTGTGGAAGACAAGGAAATAAAGCAACAAGAGAGTAGCTTGTTCACGGTCTCCAAGAGAGAAGGGGTGGGGAGAGAGCCATAGCTACCCATCCTTGGCCTGATAGCCCTGTTGGATGGAACCCAGGGCACCCCATTCTCAGTTATTTAAGTCATATCTGCCCATGTGGTCACTAATTAGGAGCTGAGAAAGAAGAGGCAATAGCCTCATTCTAAGGTGGCCTCCATCCACCACATGTACAGCTAGATTGTGAAATACATGAAGTGTGAGACTCACGAGACTTAAGTTGGCTATCACTGATCTCACCAAATTTCTTCATAAAAAGCAACCATCTGGGCCATCAGGTAAAGATGCATGTTGCCGAGCTGGATAACCTAAGTTTAATCCCTGAAATCCACATGGAGAAAGAAAGAATGGATTCCCTCAAGATGTCTAGACCTCTACGTACAAATTGGTATGCATGCATGCATACACACACACACACACACACACACACACACACACACACACGCACGCACACAAATGTGATTTAAAAGTAAAGAGCTGCTATCAAATCTGGATATTTTAGCCTTCTAGTTGAAATGTCACTCACAGTCATTGTATTTCTTGATCATGTCAACAGGAGGGAACTGTCTTTATACTAGTGAGCCATTAATGATAATGAGTACTTATCACAAAGTATTCAATTAGGAATTATAGAATCATCATTTAAAACCACCCCTTCTATAGTGCGAAGACACACTTAAGAGGTATTATTATTCCAAGTATACAAAGTGTCTTCTATCATGTTAATCATTGAGAATAATGAGTAAGCTGGGCTTATGACACACTATCTAACAAGCCTGCTTTACTTGACTTCTTTTTTTCCCTTTTTTGAAATAGGGTCTGTAGCCCAGTCTGGCCTCAAACCCACTATATAGCCAAGGATGACCTTGAACTTTGGAGCCTCCTGCTCTTTCTTTCTACATCCTGGAATCACAGGCCTGTGCCACCATACCCAGGTGAGTAGTGCTGGGAATGGAACACAGGGCTTTTACACGCTTCATTAACCAAGCTACCTCTCAGTCCATGATTTTATTTCTTATGAAACATTTAAATGAACTGTGAAAGTGCAAACCACTATCCCTGGAGTCCCTTTTTTCACCAAAATTACCTCTGAATTCAAGTCTCAGGTCTTATTATTTATCCCTCTTCTGGCTACAGAAAAGGACTAGAGTAGTCATTGAATACATGAAGGATGCTAGACCAGCTAGGTGAGCTCCTCACAATGGTGAAGAGTCACACACACTCGCCTCAGCTCCACTGTGGTCATTCAGAGGAACAAATAAGACTGCAACTGGAGGAACTGTACTAAGGAAGGGTCAGGTGAGGACAGGTTCCCACATCACAGCACATCTCAAATGACTAGGACAACCTTCTCCTCAGTTCCCTTGGTTCTCCATCTTGCAAAGGCCCACCTCCAGTCTCTCTTTGTTAAAAAAAAAAATGCCTTGACATCTCCAGGGGAGAATGTCAGGTAAGCTTACCAGTCAAAGCTCGCATAAGAAATGGTTATGGAACTTTACATGACTACTCAATTTTAGACTTCAAAGTTGGCAAAGTCTGGGCTGGAGAAGCAGTCTGTGGTTAAGAGCACTCACTGCTCTTCTAGAGAATTCTAGTTCAGTTCTCAGCACCCATGTCAGAGGCTCACAACTGCCTCTAACTCCAGCTCTAGGGGATCAGACCTTCTGCTGACCTCTGTAGTCACTTGCATGCACAGACAGATAGGCAGGCAGGCAGACAGACACATAACGAACACACAAACAATAAATCATTTTTTTTTTTAAATAAGCAAGGTCAAATGAGGCCACAGACTTTTAGGATTTCTATGTTTGTTTGGTTCCATGTCAGAAAATGGCAAGAGTCATTTGATGCCCGTTCATTGTGGTATAATGGGAGGAGGGGGAAACGGGGGGAGCAGACAGAACACAAGGTGAGCAGTGTTCTGCTTCAGGGCTGGGCATGGAGATGGATTACCAGGGCCCAGTATGAAAGTTCTCCTTACACTGGGAGCTTTCAGGCCAGAGCAGTCAACAGGAAAAGGAGGCAAGATCAGTGGTTTTGGTGTTCCCTTCATTCTCCATCTCCTGACCTTTGGTTCCTCCTGGCTCACATCCCCATCTCAGAACACCAGTGCTGATGATTGACAGAACATTAACCCAATTCACACGAAAACCTGATACTATCAAATGTATCAAGATCCCAAACATCCCAGCCTCCTGTTCCCACATGCTGCCCAGATGATCCACTAGTTGGCTTGCCATTCTCCATGGGAAGGTATCTATGCCAAACCATGTGGTGTTTGGTCTTCAGTAAATGACACTCCCATGATACACCTAGTAAGTGACATCCTCCTCCTGGAGGCTGGCCCAAATGAAGGAAATGGAAAATCCTCTCTGTGCCAGGTGACTGCCAGCTCCCTTCTGACCCTCCCATCCCAGGCCACCCACATCCACTGCCACTCCCTTGGTTGTCTTTAGGGAAGTGCCAGCACACAGGTTACTAAGACAACTGGCATCACAGCTGAGGCACAGAAACAGATTATCAGGAGAGCTAGGAACATGAACTGCAAATCCCAATGATAGCCCTGAGATACCCATGGCTAGCTACTCTGACCCTAAAGAAGCACTGCAAAGGGGGCATGAACTGACTTTCTTCAAACCCAGGATAATGACTCTACTCCAAATAATGTGTGCCAGCAGCTAAGCAGTATCCACGGACATGAATGCATCTCATTTATTAGTCTCCAGAGAGTCAAGGGAGGAAAACTATTCACAAGGACAAGTGTGACAGCCAGAGACAGGTAGAGAAACTGAGGCAGCTAAAGAGAGGGAGAAAATCTGCTTGCACAAGCAACAGTGACCTCTTTTTGAGTGACAGTACTCTACTCTTACCACCCCATTCCTTGGAGAAGAAAGAAGAAATGGCAAAAGGGACTGAGAAACTAGGCCTCATCTTGGTGGAGGAGAAGGAAGGACCTTTGTGTCCAGCCCTTTGTTCTGCAGGAGTTTTATAATGCTTATAGAGGGAAGCAATTCACAGAGCCCAGGCATGAAGAATGCCTAGCACAGTCTTGGAGTTTAGCCTTGGAGAAGCTTTAAAAGAGAGAAAGAGAGAAAGAAAGGAAGAGAGAGAGAGAGAATGAAAGAAAGAAAGGAAGGAAGGAAGGAAGGAAGGAAGGAAGGAAGGAAGAAAGGAAGGAAGGAAGGAAGAAAGGAAGAAAGAAAGATAGATCCACTATGTGTTCCAGAAGGAAAAAAAATCAGAAATGGAGAGAAACCACATGGAAACTTTAGAAAATGATTTTAGCAAGAGGGTTTTAAAATGGGCAAATTAAGGTGTCCCAAATGTTGGTAACTTTTTGTTTTGACAGTGACATTCTGCCTGAGATAATGGCATCCCCAGCTCAGGGACTTGTGCTGGGTGTCCAACAGTCAAATCTGCCAGCATTGCCACCAAAGATGGTTGGTTAAGGGCCTAACATGCATACTCCAAAGAATTTGCCTGAATTACCAAAACAGAATACTCTAGAAAGCCGAATATGTTGGCACTTGCCTGTAATTCCAGAACTCGGCAGGGGGGAGGTGGGAGGATCAGTTGAAACCAATCCATGGCTATATAACAGTCTGTGGCCAACCTGGGCTACTGGAGACCCTGTACCCAAACACCAAAAGACTGAACCAAGATCACCATGTGTATACCATCCTATTTCTCTTTCCATTTTGGTGACGGTCCTGAGGTAAATTGTTTTAGTAGAAAAGGAAAGAAAAGAAAAACTTGGAAAGACTAATTTGCTTCAAAATAGGCTTCAAAGAGTGTAATTTTCTACCTCACCTTAAAGGGGGTCTGTACTGCAAACTGTTTTCACAGACTCATTCACTTATTCAGATCAAAGAAAAGAAATCAGTTCTTTCAAAGATTCTTCTTAGCGATAGTCTGCTATACAGTACTGACTTAGATCCCTAGACCCACAAGCCTCTAATAAGAGCTGTATGACTCCAAAGTCTCTCAAACCCTGGCAGAAAAGTACCCAATTCAAGACTTATTTTCCCCTGCTTCATCTGACCCTTGCCTTCCTGAGGCACACAGATTTATGGGGTTGACCTTATTCCCCTGCTGCAAGGTCTAAGTCAGAGGCTTCAGGAAATCTGGCTCTGAGTAATTCTGCCCAGCATCCCTTTCAGCACACATGAGCACCTTGGCATATCCATCCCCAGTGGGGCTTTTCTGAGATCACCTCCCAAGGACAGTGAACAGAGATGGCACAGTCTTGCACCTTTGACTGAGAATTCATGCTGGTTCATAACCTTCTTTTAACAAATAGTATTCTAAGCTTCAGCAGGATGCACACACTTTACCTCAGCTCCGTTCAGTTAGAAACCACCACAGTTAGGCTGCTATTGTGCCCTGCCACCCCCATCCCAACAGAACACAAATATGGCAGAAGTTCACAAATTCTCTTCATTCCATAGCTCCTGGGTGCTCTGTGTTCTTTCCTTTTTGTGAAACTGCTGGGGGTGGGGGTGGGGGCTTCACATTGGAGGAAGAAGGTGCTGAGGAGAGAGCATGTGCCTGTGATGGTTAGACCCAGCCAACCGACTCAGAGAGCAATGCTGAAGTCTCCTTTCAGAAGTGGTAGCCCATAGAAGGGTCTTAAGAAAGCTTCCTTCTCACATAATATACAAGGGCAATGGCCTGGAACTAATGAGGCTGCCAGTAAGTGGGGTCGGAGGTAGAGGAAGAGATTCAAATGAGCAAAATGAGAAACCCTAGTAGAAATCCTCATGCTCCTGTGTAGAAAGTGCTAGACTGAGCCTCCTTGCCTCTGTCATGTGGCACAGGCCAATCTGTGATTTCAAACAAGGACTAAACACACAGAGTGAACTCCACCCCCCAATAAGCTAATAATAAATTCTCCCCTTATCTATTTCAGAGTGTTTTTTTATGACCATCTTATAGAAATTAGCATCACAGTGCAACTCTAAAAGCTCCAACCTGACAGACACTCTGGGAAACCGCCCACGTGCTCTTAGAATGTACACACGCAGTCCTCTTACTCTGGAGACTAGAATTCATATCCCATATCTCAGTGCTGTTTGAACAGGAAGAGCGGTGTTTGCCTCTGTCTGTTTCTTCTGAGGCACACTCTAAGCAGTGCTTTCCACAGCTGTTCTGATGAGGGATCAGAAAAACACACAAATGTCTGGACACCTTTATTCCTGCCATCTCAAAAACAGGCCAGTATGCCGTCTTCCTAAACTGGTTTCTGGTAGCTTCCCTCAAACAGAGCAGAAGCTGGGCCTCCTTTCAACCAGCCGACTGTTTCTTTCCTCTGAGTGGTGTGCTGGAGAGGAATGCTACCCTTGACCTTCTATGTAGGTCACTTCTGGTGTCATGCAGCACTTCCGGCCCAGCTCCACACCGAGAATAACAGGGAACACAGCTGTCAATGAAATGATATGACTGTAAAAGATAAAACCACCATCCATATACGCTCAGTGCAGACTACTCACAAACAAGAGACCACAAACCACTCAGCTGGAAAAAAGGAGGAAATGAACTTTTGTGTAGAATTTTGCTTTTTAAATATCAGAAAATCCCTAAGCTCACTGATAGTGACTCTAGAATATGATGTCCTTAAATGCTTTCCTTACCCACATTTGTATCACACATATCATTGACATTTAGTATCTACTTCTAGGGAAGAAAATAGACTGGATGGGGCTAGGGAGATGGCTCAGAGGACAAGACTATTCTCTGTGTGTATGTGCATGTATATATTTGGGTGTGCACATGCCGTGGCAAGTGTGGGGAGATCAGAGAACAGTTTGAAGGAGTTAGTTCTCTCCTATGATCATGTGGGGCTGGGGGGTTGAACACATGTGGTTAGGATGGTTGTGAACCATCCTTTATCTGTTAAGCCATCTTGACATCATAAGACTACCTTCAGTGTACTAAAACAAAAACACCTGGGAACTAGGCTGTAGCAAATCATTGATTTTTTTTTTTTAGGAGTCTAAGAGGGTAAATGAGGATCTGACCTGCTTCATAGCAGAATGCCATCTTGGTAATGCTAGACACAAAAAGCTAGAACTGCAGAGATCAATCTCAATTTCTCTTGTTGCCCATCTTGAAATGGGTCTCCAGGGGTGCTGGGGCCCAGGTTACATAGCCATCTGCAACACGGAATGCAAAAATGCAGGTCTCCTGACTCCTCATTCACTTTTCACTGCCTTCCCCTTCTTGTGCAAGGCATGATGCCGCTCCACCCTCTGAGAGCCAGGTGGAGACACCTTCATGGGTAAAGGCCAACTGTTAGGAAGGAAGATGTTGACAGATGGGAGAGACTCTTAATGAGACATGCAGATGGGTAAATGCAGTGAGTAATGAGTCTGAGGCATAGCTGTTGAGGCCAGGCCACTTTGCAAATGCTGCTGTGATTATCACTCACACCATACAACACCCACCCACACTTATGCCTGTCTGTGTGCAAACACACATTCCCTGAAAATAACCTGCATTCCCCACTTGTAATGCCCCTCTGTGACACACTCGGACTAGTGGAAAATAGAAGCCAAGGGTTAGAAGGGTGGTACATGGTTGGGAGAGGTGACTGATACCATATTTACTAGTGGAGAGCTTGGCTCTCATTTCAAGTGATGTACTTTTGAAAAGAAAGTTCTCGGCATGCTTAAGCAGGTCTATGGAATTTCGTATTTTTTCCTCTCAACAGTCTGTTTACAGAAGGATTTTCAAGTGTCTTTAAAGTTGGCCATTTGGCGTCTCCAAACTTAGACTTCAGGAACTTCGAGAGCCTCACATAATGCCTGAAGTCTGCTATGAACCTTCAGAGCAACAGTGTGAAAGGAAGATCCACCATATTAGGCACAAAGTCGGCTTTCTCACAGCAACTGTTCCCCTTTAAACTGAAGCTAGGCCTGAAGGTGACTTTCTCTAAGACACACACCGCACCCACCTTAAAGACATCACTATGCCAACAAAGCACTTGATGAGCCAAAAGAGTTTGCAGTGAAACATCATTCACACTTAAAGTCAACAGGGCCCATGACAGTGACAAAACATTCGTGGTAAGAGTCTTTTGCAAGAAAGTACATACATAGTTCTCTTCCCCTGTGTGAACCCTAAACCAAGCTGTCCATAGCTAACGAACAAGTACCATATAGCAACCCAAAAATTTATAAAATACCACTTTCTTTGCTGGTGGTGGCGGGGTAGTGACCTGCCTGGAGTCATCAATATACTTGACCTAATAGGGCAACTAAAAATAGAAGCCATGACCACAGAGCGCAGGTCATATACTTCTAGAACTGTCAGGCCCACACCCACAAGTGAAAACACACTAAAACAACAGCACCTTCCATGAGCACCAAGAAAATTTTGAATTCAAAATTGTAAATTTTTGTAAGTGTGTCTGTGTGTGTGTGTAAATTTTTATAAGTGTGTGTGTGTGTGTGTGTGTGTGTGTATGTGTGTGTGTGTGTGTTCCATATGTGCAGTTGCCCATGGAGGCAGGTAGAGGGCACTGGATCTTCTAGAGCTGGGAGTCACACAGGGTTGTGAATTGTTTTGATGTGGTTACTGGGAAACAAACTCTGGTCCTCTGGAAAAGCAGTATGTGCTCTTCACCTCCATGGGCACAGGCCCACATCACAAGTCAGAACAGGGAAGCAGCAGCACCTTCAGGAGCTACAAAGAGCCAGCAGGTTTTGAATTGAACAAATTCATTTTGACAAAACTATTAAACCACAAGGAAAGAGGGATAAATATTCTACTACAAATGTTTTAAAAGTCATAAGCTGTTTTCAAAACTTCTTTTTGACATCAATACCATTTCTCTATGGGCTGTGTCCGTCTCACCTAAATGAAATCTTTTAGGCGACCATATACAGTAAGCGATAAAAGACTGAAGAGCAATTGTGATTGAGTCATGAAGACGTTCAGTGGCCCATGAGACGGCTCAGTGGGTAAAGGCACTGGATGCCAAGCCTGGTGACTTCACTTCCCTGAAACCCACTCAGAATGGAACCTACTCTGAAGTTGTCCTCTGACTCCTACATGCAACCTCTCCCCCAACCCACACACTCAAGGAGCATAATTTTTAACAAAGACTTAAAAGGTTCAAAATGTATAATAAATATGTTACAAAATGTGCAGCCACATTGGCAAATTCTAATTGAAGTTGGGTCTATACTCTAAACTGTGAAGATACCATTACTCCTTTCTCAGAGGTGTTCACTGGCCACCCAGGACTTTCCTGTGGTTATATCCTTTCCTGGTCAACACTCTAAATTTTGTGGAGTGTGTGCACATGCACACCTGTGTGTGTGTGTGTGTGTGTGTGTGTGTGTGTGTGTGTGTGTGTGTATGTGTGAGAGACACAGTCACCAAACAGCAAAGCTAGGCAACCCACTTTAAGTTATACAGGAAATGGGCTCCTAGAAGCTTGGAGTGGGCCACTTCATCAGCCACCAGATCCTAAAAACTCGTCAAGAACCTTCAGCTGACATGAAGCCCAGTTTACTAATCTCAACATCATAGATGATCACCCTGAGAAAAGCCAATTATTATTCAGCCGATTCTGATCAGAGAAAAACCCATACATGTCTGAGATTTTCAAGGTCAGAAAAACAAACAAACAAAACCGAAACCCCAACGTTCTGGTTAAGCAAAAGAAACCCGAGATAAATAATATTAGTTATGCTTAGAGATCCAGGCCTTCAATCCTCAGCCTACTCATCACCCTGGAACAGCTGTGGACATTCCCCTTATACATTTGATACCAAGGTCTATGGTAGTAGCAAGGCCATAGATCCACTGTACTTCACTTTCATTCCACAAGCTGAGCATCCACAGTGCTCCACAGAAGCCAGGGGACAGGCAAGTTCATGGTGGTTAATGCACACAGAACCTCATCTGAAAACAAGCTCCACCGGGCAATCACCCAGGGCTCACACTAACAGCCACACACACCAGGTTCACTGATCTTGACCAGGCCAGCCTCTGTAGTCCGTTGTTCACTTACAGCATTCACTAAGCTCTGCTCCCAGGAAGCCTCCCCGAGACTTCACCATGGAAACTTCCCTCAGCAGCTGGGCCACAGGCTCCGATGTTGTCTTTCTTCCTTTCACAGGGGAGGTGAGAAATACCTGGCATGGGAACAGCCCAGAAGGGAAAAAATGGTAAATATGTCCATCACCCAATCACTTCTTCCAACAACCCTGCCATCTGGTCAACAGGTGATAATTCACCAAAGACCATTTTCCAGGACCTGTTTTTGTGATTTTTGTTTCTTTAATTTACTCATTTTGATTTTGTTCTTGATCCAGGGAACCAATTGTGACATAACCAATCTTTCTTTCTTGTTTTTTGTTTGGTTGGTTTTCTTCCCCATGAAGTTGAAGCCAATTCTAGGACACTTCAACCCAACCTAGGTGAGATACAAAGTTGCTCAAAAGCAGCTACTATCTGCTGGAGTGTGTGGTGTGTACCTGGAATCCTAGCCCTGGGTAGGTACATGCAGGAAGACTAAGTCAGCCTGGGTTACAGGAGACCCTGTCTCAAAACAAAACCAAAGCCAAAATAAAACCCACAAACAAACAAACAAAAAACCAGAAAGAGCAAAGGCAGGGAGGGTGGGGGAGTCAGAGAGAGAAAGCATTGTAGGGGTATGGCTCAGAGGTAGAAGGCTTGCTTAGCTCTCTTGAGTTCCTGGGTTAATCCCAAGCACTGGAAAAACACACAGGATCCCAAAGTCACCTGACTTTTCTCTCTGAAAAGGAAAGCAAGGACTACATTTCCATACCTCCCTATGTGGCTGGGAAGATCAGTAAGTGTTCTTGAGAAGCACTCAGTTGCCCAGAAGACAGGCACTATGTCAAAGGGAGGTGTTATTATTGGTCACAGCCTGCTCTAGAGCTCTGAGCCAGAGTACAAAAGCTAGCTGTTGGCTGAGCACCAACCATCAGCTCTCCCTGGGGCGCTCAAATGTCTACATGACGTCATGGTGCTGTGGTGCGGGAGCGAAGAGGAGCAGAATCAGAGACTCCTGGAATCTCCAGGAGAAATTTTAAACAAGAAAAGAAGGCGTGGAGCAGGAAGTGAAAGCTGAAAAGTGTGCAAGGCAGACTCCAGAGCCAGGCAAGAGTGTGCAAGGCAGACTCCAGAGCCAGGGAGGAGTGTGGTTATTTGAGCCACAGCACAGGGCCCCCTTCAATTTCAGATTTGTGAGGTTTCTTATGTTCCATGTCTGCAGGGCTGTGAAATTTTCCACTTGCCTCGATGTCTCTTCTCCCCAGCGATTGTAACCCTCACATATAGAAAGGCGTAAAGGAAAGAAAAGGACTAGCCTCGGCTGGCTGGTTTCTTTAATGCAAAAGCCTGCGCATAGCCCAATAGCAAAGTCTCTACACCTGGATTTCTTGTTTTCCTCATCTTCCTGGCAGACCCAGGAACAATCACTTCCAGGCCAGTATTATCAATTGATTTTAACTTTTGCAGCATTGTGGAGTAACAATACAGGAATAAGAATGAATGTTCACCAGTGGCTTGGGGGGGATGATGGGAGCATAGAATGCCAGCTCCTGGCAGGTTTTTCCTCTCAAAGTTGTGAGCACCAGGTGGGAGTTGTAGTCTTAGTGCTGTGGATGGGGAAAGAATGATTCCCAAGAGGAAAAAAAAAAGTGGCCCTCTCAAATAATAAGAATAGTGGCGCTGATGATAAAGACAAGAGTGAAATAATATCAAATCTTAAAATTAAGATTAGTGAAGTGATAACACTGATCAGCAGAACTCAAATTTTTTGAAAGGGATAGACAAAATTAGCTCAGAAAGGAGGAAGGAGGTGTCTGTTCTCCTGTGATTAATCCTGGCTTCTACAGAGGATTCGGCTTACCAAGTGCTGTCTTATTAATTATCTCATTCAGAGGACAGACTTTCCCTTAATGCCACACCCAACCAGGGCCAGAACAGTGAACAAGAGAGGCAAGGGCCCTGTCCTCCTTACACCAAGAGGAATAGAACCTTAGGGAATTGTACTAATGTGTTTTTTAAAACGTGTGTAAGATTTGAAACTCAAGCATCAGGAAGGGACACTGGACACTGTGATTGGAAGTGTGGGGCCCAGAAAGGCTGCAGAGAAGCCAAGGGTGGAATTTAGCACAGACAAGGAAGGGGTACAGCTCAGTGGCAGAGCCCTAGCCTAGAAACAGGCTTCAGGTTTCAGCCAGAGGAAACAGGCTGAGCGTATATACACTCACAGGTGTGTGTGTGTGTGTGTGTGTGTGTGTGTGTGTGTGTGTGTGTGTGCTTGTAAATCTGAAAAACAATTATTTTCTCCTGTACTTAAACAGCACTTGTGGCCTGCTCCAACAGTGCCTACCACTTCTCTCCTGATTTGTATATTGGGATTCTGTTTAGCTACCTCAGTGAGGAGGGGAGCATGCATAGAAAAAAGCAAGTGATAGAAAGGCTGTGTTCATCTCCACTTTTGTTTGTTCCCATCATCCCATATCTGACTCAACTTAATTCTCCCACTAAGAAAAAAAAAATCAGTATTTTGTATTCCCCAAACTGACAGTATCCTCAGGCAGGCTCACTCATGTTCCCTGGATGAATGGAATCAGTCTGAAATCCTGTCTAAAACAAATTTGGCCAGCTGAGTCCTGAGCCTCTTGCCATTTAAGACAGCCAAGATAAAATGTGATTTTTTCCCTATACGAACTCCTTAGAAAAACAAAAATACCAATAATAGTCTACCCGCAGGTCTCAGAGTATACTTCACCCTGATAGTTATGACAAGCGTTAGCAAAGCCAGAAAGAGAATGGGAAGGACAGGACACCTTGCAGCCAGCTTGCCCAGTGTTTCACCATCAGACCCAGGGATGCACGCCAGGCTGCCCGACAATCTCATCCTCCAGCCACAGGACAAATGGATACCATGCCAGCTTCTCATCCCCTTAATGCCCAAAGCACTTACAGAGTCTACTGCACATTTTGACCCAAGGTCATTTTCAAGTCTGCACTGTTATATTGTCTTCTTATCCTCCATCAGGTTTATTGAAATCTTGAAGGCTCAGAGACCTTATAAGCTTCTTGATGAGTGAGACCTTGCCGTGGCCTTCCTACGCAAGCTCCTAATAGTGGGAAGAGCTTTAATGGAAAAGAAATGACCCACAGTCCAAGCCTGATCTAGAAGAATTTAACCCTTACTGCAAAGGACTTACTCCTCTGTAGCTATAATGTAACCCCTTCTCTGCTGAGAGCTATCCCCCCACCCTCCCTTTCTGTAAGAGTTAGTACACTGTAATGCATGTATGAGTGTGGAGGCCAGAGGACAACTTTTAGGGTGCCAAGTTTTGTTTTGTTTTGTTTTTACAGGGTCTTTCACTGGCCTGGAATATCACCAAATAGCCACTGCGTCCTAGAGATATAACTGTCTCAAACTCCCCAGTGCTTGGGATTATAAGCTCAGCTCTTTTTTTCCTCCCCCTCTTTGAAATGGGCTCTCACTGTGTCATCCTGACTGACCTGGAACTTGCCATGTAGACAACACTGGTCCTGAATTCACAGAGATTTCACCTGCTTCTCCCTCCTCTGTGCTGGGCTTAAAAATGTGCATCATCATGCCTGGCATACTCAGCCCTTTTTATAGTAGACTCTAGATATTGACTGTGGGTACTTGTCCTGGCAAGGCAGGTACTTTATTGAATGAGCCATCACCCCAGATCCTGGTCCTTCACCTGTCTCTGCCATCCAAGGGCTTGGAGCTCCGATACTTCCCATCTCAATGAACCCCATCTTCCACGGAACTGAGAACAGTCACACTGGCCTTCTCTTTCCTCTTCTTTGAACCCATCCCCTTTTTATTCATTAGTGGATTTGGAACAGCTGCTAGTTCCCTCAACTGTTTACACATGGTGCGCCACCTTCTTGCCAGCAGGAACCTATACCTTTGATTCTCACAGCCTTCCCAAAGCTTCAGCTGCTGAAACCCTCATCCAGTGAGGAGGAGACATGGAGATCCCCGAGGGGATGGACCTCAAACTGCAACCCACAGCAGACTCAGCTAGAAGCTATCCCTAGGACTGATGATGGGAAAGCTTGGGTGGAAGCCCGAGACTGTGACCCTCGTGAGTTCCCAGGTGAGACTGATGCTGTTTCCGGGGCCACACTCTGAGACCTGCCCCTCTGAAGGTTTTCCTGTAATTGACACAACCAAATGCAAGTGGATGGATCTCATTCACTCGAAGATGGTTACCTTGGGAGGAGTGATAAGAACATACATAGTCCAAATAGATGCCAGATGATCAAAACAAACAACAAAATAAACCCAGCACACTGTTAAATGTATACCGAAAATCTGGGGAAACCTTTCATGACCTTCCTCCATGACAGCTCTGAATCCATCCTTCTGATATCTCCAGATCTTACTGAGGTCAACTCTGCCCTTCATCCCCTTTTCTTTTCTTGTGGACTATAAATACTTCTCCCCAGCCTTAAGCATATTGTCATTTATATTTCCTGAAGGACATCCACAGTGTCTTGGGAGGTTTCTAAAAGGCTTGCACCTTTATCAGATTTACCAGGGAACAGGCTAAAATGTGGTGCAACTCTCCTGTCACCATTTCAACACTAATATCTGGAAGCCGGGGAGTCTGATTTCCACCATGAGTTTTGCAAACTGTCTTTCCTCTTTCAAAGGTCATCAATGCATCTGCCTCCCACACACAGTGACCTTTCCCTAGTGTCTGTTCTAATACCCAGTACAATTCACTAGGGCTTCCTTCCATGTCCTTTTTGTTATTTGATAGACTAGCCTAGCGTCTCCCTTCCACTCCCACCCTCCGCTCCTCCCCTGCCTCTCCCATATAAACACCCATCTTGCACCTAAACTTAGATTTATCCCTGGAGCTTTCGGTTGCAGTATGACACACATGACTCTCTGCTGGTCCCCACAACTGGCCTGTCCCTGGTGGACCTACACATCTCCTCTTAGGAATTCAGTGGAACATTTCTCCTCATCGTGAAGGTATTCTACATTTAATTCAGATCCCAAACCACTAACCTTAAACCAGAGGGGTTATGCAAGGTGGGTCAAATCTGGTTGTGTAGGCCTTTCAAATGGACAGGATTCATCATAGGACCGGACAAGAGGGGGTAGGCCATGTGGTATGGACCCAAGGGGACCCCAGGAAGCCAGGAACAGCATCCATTCCACAGCCAGCAACGGAACAAGGGCCAGAACTTAACAACCCCAAGGAAGTCATTTCTGCCAGTAATCCTGTGAGCATCAGAAAGGACCCCGAGCTTCAGACGGGAAGGCAGCGCAGGAAACACTGAAATCTCAGTCTGGAGAAAATGGGAGCAGGGGAGCTAGGGAGGCCATGGCTGGGGTACAAGACAGAAAGTGGTGCATATGAAACAGGTTTAAGTCACTGTCTTTTTGCAAATTGTGTGTAGTCATAGAAATTAATACACGTATTACAATAGATTCTGATTTTTTGTATGAATCACTTTCAAGTGTTTTTGCACACACACAAGTGTTTTAAGTGAGACAGTGTCTTAAGTAACCCAGGCTGGACTTGAACTCCTGACCTTCCTGCCTCCACCTTCCAAATGCTGGGATTAAAAGAATGTGCCACCATGTCTAGTGAGTACTTTTATTTGTCTAATGCCTCTGATTCCCCTGAGGCAGCAGCACACTGGAGTTTTGTTCTGCTTCTTAAAGACAGAGTCTTGCTGTGTAGCACTGATGGCCTGGTCCTCATTACATAGGAACTCACAGTAATCCCTCTGCCTCTGCCTCTTGAGTGTTGGGACTGAAGGTCTGTGCCGCCAGGCCCGGCTCCTGGAGTTCCTAACATTCTGTAACTCCTCCTTCAGTTTCTTTTCCTTTTCTGCATTTTACTCTTATCCTGAGCTCCTGTCTCCTCCTCCAGTGTCTCAGTCAGTGTGCTATCGCTGTGAAGAGATGCTGTGATCAAGGCAGCTCTCATGAAAGAGAGCACTGAGCTGGGGGCTCGCTTATCGTTCCCATTAGTCCATTATCATCATGGCAGAGAGTATAGTGGTGATGGAGCAGTAGCTGAGAGCTACACCCTGATCCATAGGGGTGTGGGAGAGAGAGAGAGAGAGAGAGAGAGAGAGAGAGAGAGAGAGAGAGAGAGAGAGACTGACTGGGTCTGGCATGGGATTTTGAAACTTCAAAGCCCATCCCCAATGACTTCCTCCAAAAAGTCCTACTAATTCTTAATAATTCTTTCAAAGAGTGCCATTTCCTGGTAACAAAGCATTCAAATACTTGAGCTTGTGGGGGACATTCTTATTCAAACCACCACACCTAGCTATAAGCTCATTTCTTTTCCCATAATGCTTTCCTTATATTCCATTCACTTTGTAAACCTGTATGCTGGACATTGGCATCTCTCCCAAGCCATTGGACATGTATGGTGCAAATCAATTTTACTTCAGAACTTGCCACTCACCCCTAAACCCGTTCCCTAATTTATGCCAAGGGCATATTGTCTTTTCTTCCTCCCACAGTCTGTTGGCTGTCAATTCCTAACTCTGTGTCTACTCTATTCCCACAGCAACCCACTAGTCCTGACTTTCTTCTCCTAACAGTCCACTTGGCTCTGCACGCCTTCAGTATTCTCTAGCCAAAATGAGCTCCTCTCGATGTTTTGCTCAGGTAGCCCAAGCAGGCCTGTAACTTGCTATGTAGCCCAGGGTGCCTTTGAACTCTTGATCCTCTTGTCTCTACTTCCAAGTTATGGGCCTCGGTCCTGGTTTTATGCAGCAGTGCTGAGGATCAAACCCAGAGCTTGGTGCATGTTAATGAAGTACTCACTCCACAAACTGAGCTACGAGCCCAGTCTCGTGGCCTGTTTTCACCCATTCTAAGCAGCTCTCTCCTTGCTTCAGTAACTTTCTGATGAAGTAGAAACTAAAGCATTGCAAGACAAAGACAGCATTCAAAACTTCTTGCCCTTTAGAAGAGGCTTAGGAAATGATTCTGGCTTCAAAACTGCGATTTCAATGGGCTTAGCTGCGAACACCAGGTACCAGGAATGCTACTTGGCATCGAGCCTCAGGATTACCTGTGGAAACACCAAAGGCAGGACTTTGATGTGGGTTCTTAGGTGCCAGGTAAAGTACTAAGAGATGTAGATATCCTTTCTATGAATGTGGACGTGAAAACTTGATGCCATATTTGGACCAAATATTCATTGTGGGGAGGACTGGAGGGAACATGGGGGAGGGGCTCTGAGTGTGAGCACACACACTTGTAGACCAGGTTGAGGCCACTACAAAACACCATGCAAGGCAAGTGCTGTGTTCTACTTGCTGTAGCATTTTAAACTTAAATAAGGAGACGTTGCAACTACTACTCCCAGAGTCAAGGGCCCTGCCTGACAAGACATATCTGCAAATTGTCTTCAGAGTCAAGAAGTCCCATTAAAGCATTTGCTAATCCTGATTCATTAAAAATCCTAAGGCATGTCTTTACACGATGAGCTGTCTCCAGGTTTCCAACTTCCCTTCTAAAGTGAAGTGTGGTGGTATAGTTCTTAATTGCCTCAGCCCTGAGGAAGTGTCCTGAGGACCAGGAGTGCAAGGCCATTGGCTACTGAATTTGAGACCAGCCTAAACTATATAGGACCCTGTTCTCCAAAAAAAAAAAAAAAAAAAATCCTCAAAACAAGACAGTGACATCTGTTTACCAGCAGCTGTTTCTCGAACATGTTCTCAAGCAGGGGCATTGCCCTGTTTGTATCACAAAGATGACTGATGCAGGCTCTCGCTTTGCCTTCATCTGCTGCGCTCAGGAGTTTATCCTAGTATCAAGGCTCAGGGGATTCTCTCGCTTACAACGCTTCCCGTATCAAGAAAGGAGACAATCTCTCTCTCCCTAATTGTTTTGTCGAATGAGCTCTCAAAAGTTCATTTTTGTTACCTTTTTCAGGCAAAATAAGAGGCCTTTTACAAAAATTCTATTGCTAAAACAATGGCATTCTCCTGGGAATGGCTTCGTTATGGAAACGAAGTGACAGTTCCTTTTATGCAGCCAGGCAGAAAGTGTGCGCGTAGAAAAGACATCCCAAGCACTCAAGTGTGTGTGGGAGGACAGAGATGCTATTTTTAATTCCGATTGCAGCATTTCTCTCCTGCGGGTCTTTCAGCATAATCATAATCATAATAAGACTGATCTAAAAAGAAAAAAAAAAAAAAGATTTCCATTCCTGCTGACCCCAGCAGAAAAAGAAAGAGAGAGAAAAAAAGTGGAGAGAATGATTAATACAGGTTCTTTCTGCTCTGAGACTGGGCTGTGGGCTCAGAGATCCACCTTCAAGGTGATCAGAACTGAGACTCTGTGACCCCCATTTCAAAGCATTAAAGTCCCAATAGTAACTGCCTAAAGCCCTTTCAACCCATCCACATTTCTGTACTTGTGACTTTCTCACTGTATGGAATTTGCAGGAATCTCACAGGTCTACTGGGAAGTAATATGTAAGTTTCTGCATTTGTGCCCAAGAGTTAACATTTGGTGACATGAGTGAGCTAGCCTGGTATAAAGGCCACAGGGGACACTCACCATCTAGTTTCAACAATCAGACACCAAGAGGCACCCAAGTTGACAAGCATGGAATGTTCTAGGTTGCTGGTAGAAAGTGGAGTGATGAATTCGAGTAATCCCAGACCAGTGTGGACAGCTTTGCAAAGCTGGGTCACACAGTAATTATATATTTAGCTATTTGAGGAACTTCAAAATGGTTACCCACACTTGCTCCGTGATATTGAATTTACTATCAAGGTTGAAGGTTTGAGGATAATGAGGGTGTTGGCTCAGTTAGCAGAGTGCTTGCCTAGAACACACAAGGCCCTGGGTTCAATCCCCAGCACTATGTAAATCGAGTGTGGTGGAACATACTTGTAATCAGACTTGGCAGGTAGAGATAGGAGGATCAGAAGTTCAAGATTATCTTCAGCAACTTAGCAAGCTCAAAGCCAAACTGTACTACCTGAGACACTTAAGACTGAAGAGTCCAATTGGCCTACATCCTTGCTTCTTACTGGTTTTCTTACCATCACCCTACTGAGTGTGAAACCCTGGTTTGATTTGCACTTCCCCAAATACTAAGGATACCTAGTGGCTTTTCATGTACTTCTGGACCATTCGTGTATCCACTTTAAAAAACTTTATTGAATGTTTTTGTCCATTTTTTACATTGATATATTTATTGATTATTTTCCAATTTGTATGAGTTTTCCATGTTTTCTACAAACTCGACTTTTATCAAGCACATGCTAAGTGCATTTCTTCCAGTCTGTTGGTTATCTTTTGACTCCACCCTTTGAATTTATTTTGATAAAGTATAATTTATTTCTACATTTGCTTCTTGTGCAAAGCATCCTAAGAATCTAATGCCAAATCCAAGCTCACAAATTACTTCCATGCTTTCTTGTAAAGGTGTTCACAATCTGAGCTTTTACATTTAAATCATTGATCTACTTTTCACTTTTTTGAATATGGCATGAAGTAAGGCTCTAACTTCCTTTTGCATGTACACAATGTGTCCTTTCCTAGTCAGCTCCATTTGTTGAGAAGAGGTAAGAGAAATTTTGAGTAGAGAGTGACTGTAGTACTGGCTCTTGAGAAAAACCTTTGTGTGTGTATGTACACACACACACACACAAACATCGATATATTCATATACACAGTCATACAAACAAATACACATGTATACATATAGCAAAGTATCTTTAATTAATCCAGGTTTGGATATAGAGTGACTGTCCTTAGCATATGGTGAACATATAAATATTATTTTTATCACCTCACATTTTGAAGCTCTAGCCCATTTTTTTAGAACCATGACCCCAGAGTCATGAGATTTCCAAGAAGCCAACCAGCACTTGGTTGGTCCATTTGCATGGACCGATGTCCAAAACCAACATGGAGTTTGAATGCTTTGTTTCCTAATTTTCAAGTTCCCCTTAGTTCTGTACTCCCCCTCAGTGAACTCCCCCTGCCTCAGACATCTTAAGACTTTAAGACTGGTATGTACTTTCCCATTCACACCCATTAAAACTAGCTCCTAAGAGAAAACACAGTGATCATATTCATTCAAAATCATCTATGAAAAAGAGAAATAAGATAAATTGCACATAATACCTAAGTCTCTGTTTAAGAAAAATAAAATGAAGTTTAGACTGTAGAATTCCAGGTTTCACCCTTACTCCCAAAACATCAGTACAGAACCCTGGCTGCATGTTGTAGTCCACCAGAGAGGTTGAGAAAATGGTACAGCCCATGCCATGAGATTTGAAAAAGCTCTTGGTGGGGGCTCTACTATGCAGCTAGGTGGAGAATCACAATTCAGAGAAGTCAGTCATCAGTGCTTGCTATTTCTCTCAAAGGCAAGCCCCTTCATGCCACCAAACACTACTTAGGCAGTAGGAGACACCATCTTTGTTGAGCGCCATCTATAGACAGAGACACCTTTGTCTTGGTAAGTTTTGTTTTTGAAAATTCACAAAACTTGAAGTTACTTTATCAGCTCTCACTCAACTTGCCCCCAAACCTTATGAAAGTAGGCTTCCTATTTCCATGTAACAGATGAGGAAACAAACTGAGAATCTAAAGAAGCGACAGCCCAGATGGCCATATCACCTGAATGTGGCACATGATGAACTCATATACAAGCCTTCCACGTGTGGTCAGACAATTTGCCACCAAGATTCATGAAGAAAACAGCAAGGTCACATCATCCACCCAGCATCCATTCTGTGGAAAGGGGCTGGGAACATAAAGATGCTCCTTTGCTTACAATGGTGCTATGGGAAAAATACCATAGACCCAGTTAATACACAGAACCTAGGACCCTCCAGTTTAGCAGGAGGTAGCCTGTGCAGTGTCTGTAATTTCCCCTCTTATCTGTAGGACTGACTGTAACTCAAGGCTCATTACTAATGTCTAGCATGGGGCTTCAAGGGACTATGTGAATTCAGGAAAACACAGCACCACTCCTACAACATAACGGAGGTAGGGCTTTCAGAGGTATAGATGAAGGGGGCTCTTTCTGATATATGATGAGACTGGTACAGTGGATCATGAAATAATCTGATCATGGTGTAAAAACAGCAAACACTGATGAAGCCATCACTCCACTTATTTATGAGTCACTCCAACACCTACATATTATTATGAAGCTTAATTAATGGGAAATAGCAAGACTAAAAGATGCAAGGCAAAAATCCCTAGTACTTAAAGGCACAGGTTCTAAAATAGAATAAGGCACAACTTCCACCTTACAGCATCTTATTTTCCAAAGCGAGAGACCTGTTACCAAATCTTTATCCAATATTAAAGTTAAAACTGGCCAAACATATCAACAGTGGCATTAAATACTGTGAAGGGAGTCAAGCACCTGTTCCTCTTTTTTCAAACTGGTGAAATCCAACAAATGTGTAGGTGTACATACATGTACGTGTGCATGCACACATACACACACACACACACACACACACAGACAGAGAGAGAGAGAGAGAGAGAGAGAGAGAGAGAGAGAGAGAGAAATTGACCACCCTAAACTGAGGGAAAAATTACATCTCTGTCTTATCAGAGGTCCAGCTTGTTCCATCAAACATGGAATGGAGGTGTGTGTGTATGATGAAGTGGAGGGGTATGTAATAGAGTAGAGGGGTGTGTAATAGAGTTGGGGGTGATGCAGTGGGTGTGATGAAGTGGAGGGGTATGTGATGGAGTGGGTGTGAGTGTAATGGAGTTGGGGGTGATGCAGTGGGTGTGATGAAGTGGAGGGGTATGTGATGGAGTGGGTGTGAGTGTAATGGAGTTGGGGGTGATGTAGTGGGTGTGATGGGATTGGGGTGTGATGGAGTTGGGGCAATGTGGTGGGTGGGATGAAGGGGAGGGTGTGATGGAGTGAAGGAATGTGACTGACTGTTGTCTATAATTTACCAAATAAGGCAATTGGTTGAATTTCTAGGCATCAGACTTAGCAGCCGGCAAGGCGGGAGGTTCGCTGGAGGTCCTCTTGGGCCAGTGTCAGGAGCTGGTTGAAGAAGAAACGTTTTCACACGTGGGGGTTGTGACCGCGTGTCCCCTAATCACAGTGGATCTGTCAACTCCCCCAGTGTATCAAGACTTTCCTCTTCAAAACCGTTCTCACTGTGCTCAGAATTGCTGTACTTTTAAGTTAACTACTTCTTAAAGTGCTGTTTAAAAACTGACATCTTCAGCCATTACAGGCTCAGAATGTATCTAACTTTGCAAAGTCTCATTGGTTCCTCAAGAGTACGACTTAAAAAAACCACACTTGACAGCCAATCTCATGAACATGATTTGTACAGAAATCATGTTCAAATTACTTTATATCAAGACATTTAAGAGAAAATGTGGTTTTCTTTGTAACAGGCTAAAAATAGTGATATCCTTTATCTTCAACTGAACATGGACATATGCTGTCTAAGCTGTGACACTTAAACAAATTGAAAAACAGTAGGGTTCTGGCTACGGGCCACACAGAAACAAAACTTGCCTAGAATATCATCTGAAACATTTAAAAAGTACAATTAACTGTTATTTTCCACAAAGTTTCAATACTGCACTTGGAGTTGGAGTTGTCAGCCAAGCCCAAGACAGCACCTTACAGAATCTGATGTCTCAAAAATGGACAGGAAAGCCAGAAAGAAGCTATTTTTGTCCTGTTTTAAGTAAGGAAAAAGAAAAAGATTGAGGTAAATTATATAGTTTATATATTGACTACTTCTTTTGAGTTAAGGAAATATAATATAGAAATTAACTCTTTTGATAAATTTTTACTAACTATCCATAATCATATTCCTAGAATACAACTGCACATATATTTGAAGACATAACACAAAGTACTGTGAGATAAAATGTAGCCATTGCTTTGAACATGGAATATTGACCCCACTGATGTGTGTGTGTGTGTGTGTGTGTGTATGTGTGTGTGTGTGTTGTGTGTGTGTGTTGTGCATGCATGTCTACATGTGTGTGCATGCATGAGCAGGTCAGAGGTCAATGTCAAGTGTCTCCATCTATTTGTGTTCCACCTTAGATCTTGAGACAGAGTCTCTCATAGAACTTGGAGCTCACCACTCAGCTAGCCTATCTGGCCAGCAGGCTGCAAGGATCCTCCTGTCTCTACCTCCTCAAGGCTAGGATTATCACCTTGTCTAGCTTCTTACATGAGTGCCCGGAACCCACCTCAGGTCCCCATGCTTGTATGGCAAGCATATGCCAGCGAACCCACCTTCCCATCCCCAGAAGTTGACTTTTAAAACAAAATCTGATTGTCCCCCACTGTTGTAATTTGGAATGAGCCTTTGTCACCAACAGAAGTGACTTTCAAATGCATGCTGTTGTTTTAACCCAGAACTTGCCTTTAGACAAAATTCTTTGTAGGAATCTAAAACACAGGGAGGTAGAATTGTGGATGTTGATTCTCTCTAAACTGCTGTCTCCTCACCTCCTCATCCAATGTGCCAGTACTTCAGAGGGCAACTTCAGGGATGCTGGGTGTTGTCTACCCTGCACCAATCTAGAATCCACACTTCCTTTTATAATATATTATATTATACTATATTTATTATTACTGTGTGTATTTGAAGTGTGAGTTTGGGCATGCATGTAACATGGCACACATGTGAAGGTAAGAAGACAATTTTGGGAAGGCAGTTCTCTTCTTCCACCATGAGTTCCAGGGATCAAACTCAGGTCAGCAGCTTGCAGTGTGTAAGCACTTCTACCTGCTAAGCTATCTTGCTGACTCCATATTTCTTAACCCAGTGCACAGTCCCCTCGCATGGCACACAGTCCCCTCACATGGCACACAGTCCCCTCGCATGGCACACAGTCCCCTCACATGGCACACAGTCCCCTCGCATGGCACACAGTCCCCTCACATGGCACACAGTCCCCTCACATGGTGCCCCATATCCTCTATGACTTGATCCTTTATTTTAGAAGCCCCCAAATTCAACACACCTCCAGACTCAGGACACACAAGCAATGATGGAGAACTGATCATTCACAACACAGGCCAGACTTTGCGTCCTGCTATCCCCTCAGCACTAGATCCTTTCCATTTCTCTTAGACTTAAAACTACACCAAGACATCCCACAATTCCATATGGCTGCTCACTGACTAAATTCCATGTGCTGATTCCAATTCAGCCTGCTCTTCTGGGTGGTAATTCTTGTTCGTGTGGCTTTAATCTAAACTAACCCCAATGGGTAAAATGCTCTTCTTACAAGCACAAGGACCTGAGTTCAATCCCCAGAACCTGCATAATACAAGCCAGGCATGGTAGCACACACTTGTAATACCTCTGCTAGGGAGGCAGAAACAAGGTAGATGGATCCTTGGGGGCTCATTGGTCAGCCAGCCTAGTCTACTTGAGATGTTCTAGGCAGTGAGAGACTGTCTGAAAAACAAGGTGGATGACTCCTGAAAAATGACAGCCAAGGTTTAACTTTGGCCTACACATGCATCTACATGCATAAATAAACGAATAAAATTAGTCAACTAGAAGATGTATAGATAGGTAGATAACATGACAAGGTATTTTCAGCAAACCCACAGGAAACCTTTATATAAATAGACAAGCACATATCTTTTAAAATCTTGTAATACTTAAAATCTTAACTATTTTTCACTCATTCAGTTTTTTTTTTTTTTGTGTGTGTGTGTGTGTGTGTGTGTGTGTGTGTGTGTGTGTGTTTGTGCACCCATCTTAGTTTTTGAGACAGGGTCTCTCACTGGGACCTGGAGCTTGCTGATTTGGCTAGGTTGACTGACCCAACTCTGTCTCTCCAAGCACTGGGATTCCAAGTGGATTCCACTGTGTCTGACTTTTGATGGGGGTGCTGGGAATCAAACTCGGGTCCTCCTGCTTGTGTGGCAAGCACTTTATGGACTGAGCTGTCTCCCCAGCATTGTCATGACCACTTTAAGTGTGCAGCTCAGTGGCCCTAAGCACATTCACAGTTCTGCACAACTGTTATCACCGTCTTGTCCAGAACTCTCCATTTAGCAAATTTCAGTTCTTGAACATACATACATTTAAAAAGGCATCCCTAATAAGATTCAGAATGTGGGGTGACCAGAATTTTTGCTTCCCTCCTGTCCCCACCTATATATCTATTGTGTCCTTCACCCACACTTTGGTCATTCTTTATAGAGAAATGTGGTAACTGTGGTTGAAATGTGTGGTTAATGAAACTTGCCTACTAGCTTAGTGATTAGCTGGCAGTTTGGGTTACTCAGAGTGAGTTTTCCATGTTGGTTTCCTAAATCCTCACTGACTCCTGGTCCTGTGGATTATCAGAAGTCAGCCTTGACCCCTGGGAGTTCTTGGACTTCCCAGAAAGCATTGCCTTTTAAATAGCAAAACCTGTGTGAAACCGTCTCACTGGAATGTGGCTGTTTCCTTCCAAATGAAACATACCCTCCCAGAGGGAGATGGGAAGCTCATAAGACCCAGGACTTCAGGAAAACTTAGGAAACATATGAGGTCCCCTCCATGGGATCAGATAAGCAGTTAATAATCTTGAGTGAGAGAAGACTCTGCTGAATCTATCTGTAAATTTTTGGGGGACTTAAGTGACATGGCTCTGAGGAGTCAGTAATGGTAAATAGGTAACTATGCTGGGATGGCTGGAGTCATTCCTGTCCTGTGAGTAAACCCAGTGGACTTACTGGTTTACCAAGATAGACTTGAGCACAGGAGCATCCTTGGTCTGCTCACTAGTGCACTCTCTGGAGTGGATAGATGTGCATTCATTTATTCCTGTTTCCCAGGAAAAGGCATGCAACCGCTACTTACTCTACACATGTAGCTCGTACATGAGGCCATGCGATTTGCTCACTTTAGCATTGTGGAAACTAGGATTCATTTTATATATGACAAATATACAGAAGAGGAGTAATGCCTGCCCCCATGTTGGAAACTGATCATTAAAATTCAGTCTATCTTATCAAAATGGTGGCCCCAGAAATCAAGGAAGGCTGGCGTACAGTTCCGAAGGTTGCTCTCACAATGATTGTGTCTTCTATCTTACATGTAGACATACATAGAGCAAAGATGGAAAATGACCTGAAAAGGCCATCAAATTGTTCTGGGGGAAGAAAAGACACAGGAAGAAGGAAGCGGGTGACCTGGACACCAGCACTGGATGTAATTAGAAACTGTTCCCCCAATTTTCTCTATTGCTATCCATATTCAACATTACGTAGGGGTAAAAAGCAAAACCCAAACCAGGCTGTTCCTGACCAACATGGAACTGCCTTGATTCTAAAGTACAAGTCCTCAGAGACAGTTGATGAACATGCTACCTGGCGGGGAGCGGGGGTGCAGTGTGGGGTGGAGGGTTGGGGAGCTGGTTATGCCCTATAAACCAGGAGAGCCTACTTCTTCCTGTGTTCAATGATCCTGCTTCAACTTCCTCAACTTTAGTTCTACTTCTGTTTTTAATCTGAGATAATCACTTCCTAATTCACAGCAGCACGTGACCCCCTCCAGGAAACCTGGGCCACTGAAGGAGGGGCCAAATTTAGCCAAATTCCATTGACAGCTCCAGTGCTGAGGATGTAGTTCAGTTGGTAGAATGCTTGCCTAGCATGCATAAAACCCTGGTTCGGTCCCCATCATTGTGCATTTGAACAACACACACACACACACACACACACACACACACACACACACACACGGAGCACCATGTCTGTAGCCCAAATGCCAGTCTTTCTGACTAACCTGGACTAACCAGGCAGCCCCATACACTTCTTTTAGGTACCGATGGGTGGGGGCTTTGGGCAGAGAGGCTTGGCACCAGTACTAATTTTTGCAGATTTGGCTATTATGTCAGGCTGTTAATCTAAACCTTAAACAGTTAATATAGGAAAGAAATCATCTAGGTAGTAGTTAGGAGGTTAAGTATCCTGGCAGAAGAGTAAGATAGAACATTAAATGCAGCAATGAGATATCACTTAAGATAAAGAGGATGATTAACATGAACACAAGCCAGATATTCTGAAAAAGCAGTCTTTGTCCTGACAAGAAAAAAAATAAACAAACAAACACTTCAGCTGATGATTCCTCAGTATTAATTTCCTGAAATACTGTGCTGGGTGGGACTTGTGGATATGGTCAGGATGTTCCTATTCAATAGCACGTTTAAAGGGAACCATGTGTCAATAAAGTTAATTAGGGTTGCCATGATAAGGTTCTGGATAACATTAACATGATGGTTTTGTTTGTTTGTTTGTTTGTTTGACTTATTATTATTATTATTTTGCAGTACTGGGGATTGACCCAGGACCTTATGCATGCCTAGTAAGTACTCTACTCCTGAGTGATGTACATGCCAGTCTTATCTATCTTGTGTATGTGTGTGTTCATATATGTGAAGGTACATTGTGTGTGTGTGTGTGTGTGTGTGTGTGTGTGTGTGTGTGTGTGTAAGTAAGTTTGGGGGCCATAGAAAAATTTGGATGGTGCTGCTCCTCTGGCACTGCTCAACTTGTTTTTCCCAAGACAGGGTCTCTCTGTGGTTCAGAACTTACCAAGTAGGCTAGGCTGGTCAGCCTGTGAGTGCTAGGAATCAACCTGTCTTTGCCTTCCTGGTGCTAGCTTCTTTTCACACCAGTTGGAAGGGAACAAACACAGGTCCTCATGCTTATGAGGCAAGCTCTCATAGACAAGGCCATCTCCTCAGCCCCATCTTTTAAATACGCAAGTGACATTTGTATTGCCTCACATGCCAGACCAAATGAGTTGTAAAAACCTCTACCCAAAGCATGGCAGACAGTAGTACAATTAATAGCACAGGGTCCCATTTCCTCCCACAAGACACAGCTCTCTCTCTGTGATGTCCCTTTTCTCTCCTTCCAGCAGCCATCCTATAGGAGAGACCCAGGCTGAGTGCACTCTGGTTTCAGTGGGGAACTTGCAGAGAATCTTGGCATGCGGTTTACTAGAAGCGAGTTTCACAGGAATGGGAAATCATTGACTGGAAGTCCCCCAAAGTGAGAACTATCCCTAGGACAACATCAGAGATTGGTCTGTTAGTGGGAGCTTGTTCTCTGCAAAGCCACAAGCCGTGACTGCTCGCCTGGGTGACACAAGGCAGGCAGCATGATTTCCAGCTCATTGTCTTATTACACACTAAATCAAATGGAGTACTTTAAAGAAACCTCACACGAGGAGGTCTAATGATTTTTCTCTTGTGGGATCCTATTTAATATGCTTGCATAAGCAAAGCCAAGACACCTTGTCACCTCCCTATTTTACAATCCCCAGAAAAGAAGATGTCCTTGTGTAGCTCCAGGCACCACACCATATTTCAGAAAAGGACTGTCTTTGCTTTAGCACCTCCCTTCACTTGGAATTTAATCACAGTCAAGACATTTGAATTCCCTGGAAAATGCAGACTCCATTTATGTGATGAGTTCAAAGATATTAATGTCATTTCCAGAAGTGTTAGGAGAATTTATCAGTTCATGTTGGCAGATTGCTTTGGGGTTCGCAGGTCACAGATGTGAAAGGGGAATTCTCTTTATTTGTTTCTGTGGAGACCCCCTCAAAGAACTGTGGTTCAGAGAGTCTGATTAGGACTCAAAGCTTTTATCATCATGGTCGAGAGGGGAAACCTGTCACACTTTCTTGTACCCAGTTCTCAAACATCCTGGAGATCATCTTGTTATCACGATCATGTTACTGCATCAAGGCACTTACTTATATCTCTCTCTCAAGACAAGTTCAGTTGCTAATATACACCTCAAGCAGAGATAAGGTAACATAAGGGTTTTATTTCCCATATGCAACCATCATAAAATCCTTCATCTCCTTAATGTTTTAAGATCTTCTAAAGATTAGCATGTAATTTCTTGCTCTTTTAAGCACTCTGTTTTCACTAACATAATACTGTTTATGGAAAGGATATTACCTTGAAACCATCTCCATAAGGTCTCTCATATCTATAAAAGTCACCTGGCTGTACTGCTTATTTTGTGTGAAAAAAGAAAATAAGTTTACTTAGCAATTATTTTTGAGTGTATGACTTTCACATCCACAAGTACCTGAGGCCACAATAAAAAAAAATTTAAAAAAAGGAATCTTCAAAGAGTGCTTTCAAAAGCAACTCAGTCAGTAGTAAAGTCGCATGCTGCATGAAAATATACTCAGTGTAGGCATGGTGAAAAGTTCTTAGTGATACAGTTAAGCTGAATGTTCTAGAGCGACCCCCTCACTGAGCACGTCCTGGAACTCATACCTATGCTAGTTGTGGGAGATAGTAACACACACATCTCAGGGATAAATAAAGGAATGAGCACTTGTGGCTCAGGAGGAAGTTTTCTTTTCTTTTTCTTTCTTTCTTTCTTTCTTTCTTTCTTTCTTTCTTTTTTTCTTTCTTTCTTCCTTTCTTTTTCTTTTCTTTCTTTTTTTTTTGTTTGATTTTTCGAGACAGGGTTTCTCTGTGTAGTTTTGGTGCCTGTCCTGGATCTCACTCTGTAGACCAGGTTGGGCTCAAACTCACAGAGACCCACCTGACTCTTCCTCCCGTGCTGGAATTAAAGGTTTGCACCACCACTACCCAGCCGGAAGTTTTCTTAATAGCATCAAACACAGACTCAAACTGCACTGGACCTCCAGCATTCAGATGGGCATCAAGCTGATAGGGTCTGGAATGTGGTTTGGATGACCCTCAAAATGGTTCAAAAGTTGAAAAAGTATCTGGCTTTATAGACAAGGGCCACAATTAAACTGCTTCATATGACTAAGAAGTTTAAGTACAGACTGATTATTTAATCTGTGTGTGTATGTGTGTGTGTATGTGTGTGTATGTGTGTGTGTATGTGTGTGTGTGTATGTGTTGTGTATGTGTGTGTGTGTGTATGTGTGTGTGTATGTGTGTGTGTGTATGTGTGTGTGTGTATGTGTGTGTGTGTGTGTGTGTGTGTGTGTGTGTGTGTGTGTGTGATGTCTGTATGAGAGTATATGCACAGGAGTGCAAGTGCCAATAGAGGTCAGGGAAGGCATCAGATCCCTTGGAGCTGGAGTTTTTGAGCGGTGGTTTTGAGCCGCCCAACATTGATGCAAGGTCCTCTGCAAAGAACAGAATGGGCTCTTTAATTGCTGGGCCATCTCTCTAGACCCATCTACCTTGTTTTTTAAAAGAGACTCTCTTACTAGCCTGGAGTTTACCAAGCAGGTTAAGCTGGCTGGCCATCAATCTCCAGGAATCCACCTGCCTCTGCCTCCCCAGCGCTGGGATTACAAACTTGCACAGCCACACTCACATTGTCTACATAGGTCCCAAGGCTCCAGCTGAAGCTCCCATACGCATACAACAAAACACTTCACATACTGAGCTAGCAACATGGACACACTATCACATGCTCCACTGTAAAGCAGCTGTGTGATTAAGGATGATATGGAGAAGCCCAAAAGTCCTTAGAGGGCACAGTAGAGAGCTGGTCACTGGAGGTCATTCATTAATTTGTGAATAAAATGCTCTTGACCTCCATAAGTCAAACCGAAGACACCATGCATGTGGGTGTAAAGGGCAGCCACCTCGTGTTCTCACTGTCTCATAGCCTGGGGGCTCACACCTAAAACTCAAACAGACTCCCTTATATTTTCATAGAGTAGGCATTTCAGGGGGAAACCTCACACCATGGCATATGCAGGACCAGGTGTGGATGGAATAATCCCTTCAGCATGCTCAGTTCTGATCCTTCAATTCAATTCAAGATCTACTTCCCTGTCTTTCCTCCTTCAGCACCAGCCTCAAACCAGGACTGGAAGTTCTGCAGCCTCCTCCAGCTTGCCTGCTAGAGCTCTCCATTCAAATAGACAGTGCACCTGCCATATGAAGGGCGTTCCCCTCAGGAAGAAGGAGAAATAGAATCCAGATTGAGAAGAACTAAGAACAGGATTTAAGTCTGAGGAGAATCGGTACAAAGAGACTGATGCTCAGTTCGAAGTCACAACACTCCTCTAGTGGTTGCCTTAGTAACCAAGTAGCTTGGCTTCCTTTGTACCTAAGCAGATAATGGCCAGGCTCTGATCCCACCCTGCCCACATATTTCCCCTTACCCAGCCTCTTAATCTTTGCAGGCTTCCCAGAGTTTAATAACGAGGTAGGACACCCTTAGGTAGCCAAGTGCCAAGCTGGCTGTCCTCATTTTAGCCTCACTATGGGGATCTTCAAAGCCAAATTCCCCCTTCACCAAAAAACACCATGTCTGTGTGTCTGTAAATAATTCTGCCAGAAGACACACCATTTGCTCCCATGAGTTGGAGCTACAGAATTTACTATAATCTCAGAAATGGATGTGAACACAGACACATCTTAGATCACACCTCACACCAAAGAAAGCAATGTGTTTCAAATTCAAAGCCAAGCCATTGTGCTGTTTCCAGTATTCTCCAAACCAGGACTCTACACCCCCAAGGCAATGTCAACACACCAATTTTTCAAGTTCGAAGTGAAAAACAAACAAACAGAACAGAACAGGTGCTTCCAAGCTCTAACCATTTAGGAGATTTTCTTGGAAGATTTTGGAATGAAAGCCTCTTATTCTTCCAATCCATCAAAATGCAAAAGGAAACGGAGTGGACTGGGTAGCAGGAAGCTGGCCCTCTGGTCTGGTTTTGCAAAGAGCTCAACCCACAGATTTGGGTGCATTTTGGAAAGCAGAGAGCAACATGCAGTCATTCATTCCTCCTGGGTAGGAGGCAGAGTCATGAGCAGCATGCTATACTTTAAGGCCAGTGGGGTGGCAGTAAACCCTCTGTGGGCCTCTCTCAGCCTCTGACCAGGATCTGACACACAGCACACTCTAGGAATTTGTGAGTGGCTGTGGTGACATGGACTTCTTGCATTCAAGTTTCTTTTAATCAAGGATTACACAGAAAAAGGGGCGAACAGTCCCTGGGACCCATTGTTGAAGCCAAAGGCTTTCTAAGGGAAATAACTGTCAGGATCTGTTCTTTTTAGAACAGGTTCTCCAAAGTTTGGGCAATGGCTGGGAAAACATTTGGGGCATGCAGAATTCCTTCAGCTCTGGAACCAAGAAGACATATGAAACACCCAGTAACATGTTTATCCTTATTCAACAGGGGATGTTCCCTCAAACAAATCTGTTAGGACAGAGATGCGTGTTCATGCTAATGGGAAGTGATCAAAACCCTCATGATTCTTTGGTTAGTTTATGCCAAAGCCTATTCCAGCTTTTGTTTCTAGGCAAAGTACATCAAAAGGATATTGCTCTTCCTTGAGATTTGAAATGTTTAATGTCTCTAGTACTAGCAAGAACCTATAGGGAGAGAGGAAGAGAACATGAAAGCCGACTTCCGCCTCTTCCCTTCCACACAATACACAACAATCTATAAATAGTTTCGCCTGTCTGTTCAAATATACACCTCCTCCTCTGGAATAGAGGCCGCTGAACATCTTGTTTCAAAGGAATTTTATACATGCGTGCTCGCTTGAGCGTGCGTTCACACACACACACACACACACACACACACACACACACTCGTCAAGTGGTTTTCTGGGTATGTGAGAAGGACTGTAATGATACCATTTGTTTTCCACATCAACAAGGGCACATGCTTCACTGTCTTTGAAGAAGAACAGAGCCTTCATAAATAGCAGTAGACAGAGTAGGCATGGAGAGCTGACCAGCAAGGGTTCCGGGGACAAGAAAGCTCAGAAGGTGAAGACCTTGAAGGTCCCTCTCTTCCAGCTGTTCTGAGGCACCCCCATCACACCCTGTGTAGAGAGGGAAGGCAGCATGTAAGGAGGGCTCTTCCCGGTCCTCTTGCTCACACACACCTCTATGTGCCCGGGGTAAAGAGACCTCAGGACACACACATTTAGGATCCCAGAGAACCCAGGCATCTGCTTTGACTCATCTGTGCCTTCTATTTGTGACATGCACAACTTTGGCCTCTCCAATTAGACTGTCTTTTGCCACAAGAAAGAGGTATCTAGAAAAGTGCCATTGGCATGACCCCTCAGCTTCAGAGAGAAAATTGAGAATGTATCCGTTCCTCTTCTCACTCACCAAATATTTCTCCTTTCTTCCTGTCAGAAGTGGCTCCAACTTGTCAAACCCAAAAGACTGCTGGGTACAATGCTTTTTGGAACTAAAGTGGGCTAGCTTTTAAGATTTCCCCAAACTAGGAAGACTTTGTCACGCCTTCCACAGGGAGGTACAGCTGATAAGATGTCCTGGGGTAGGACAGATCTCCTAGTGGTGGACGGAGGGCCCTCCCATCAGTGTGTGGACTCAGCAGTACCATTTGGGGCTTTCATTTCTCACTCATGCTTGAGGCATCCTGTCTCCACTAGAAGACCAGGATGGAGCTGCGACTTTAGACAGTTCTGCTGCTGGCTTCGGATCTGACTCCAGGCCTAGAATCTAGGGACTAGATGGAAATGGCCCAGCTGGTGGAGTGCTTGCTTTGTAAGCACAAGGACTTGATTCTGGACCCTCGTTACCCACAGTGCACGTCTGTAACCCCAGTTCTGGGAAGTGGGAACAGGAGGGTGACTGGGACTTGTGGGCCATCCCAGTCTAGCCAAATCAGTGAGTTCCAGGTTGGGTGAGAGATCTTGTCCCTCTAAAATAAGTTAGAGAGCAATTGGAGAAGACTGACTTAGACCTTGTCTTCCACATAGATGTGGATGTACACACACACACACACACACACACACACACACACACACACACAGAGAGAAAGAGAGAGAGAGAGAGAGAGAGAGAGAGAGAGAGATCCTAATCCTTAGGAAGTTTAGAAGGAAGAGTAAATGTAAAGACTGAGGGTGTCCAAGGGTGTCTCTAGATTCTTCTAGAGTAGCCTCAACTACAAGTGACACTGTCACAAAAAGTATCGGAAAGAAACAACAACAAAATAAAACAGCACTGTGATACACACATTCAACTGCCATCCCTGACTTTCCCGTCAGTCTGCCCTCTGAGGAAGAGTCATCCCTTCTCCACAGCAGCTCTCCAGGCCTCATCTTGTCAGGCTGATGACACCCTTCTCAGAGGCCCTGGCTCCTGTTTTGCCACCATTTTCAACGTCCTGGGCTCCCTTAGCTGATTATATTCCACACACCAACCTGCTGAAAAGTCGGGACTCTCCCTAACAAGCTGCCCTGTCCCTGTCCCTGTGTGTGTGTGGGGGGGGGGCAGAGTAGGCACAACACCCTCTCCGTCACCACTTCCCACTGAGCCAAAGTGAACAAGCGAGTTTTCCTAGTCTCGAGATGTGGACAAAAACACACCCAGGTCCTACCACCACCCTCTACCCTACTTCACACACCAGTCAGAAGCCATAGGTCATTTTACTTATACTACCAACTAACCAGCTATCACAGGGGTTCCTGTACCCACTTCTTATGTTTGATTAAATTAATAGAGTAGCTCAAAGAATTTGAGGGAGTAATGATCTAGTTTATCACTCTTTTCTCATGCATTTGTGTGCCGTGTGAGAGCAGGTACGCATACATGTACATGGGTAGGCATGCGTGTGCATGTACTTGTGTGCCTGTATGTAAAGGTTGATGTTAGTGGTTCTCTTCAATCACTTACTGCTTTATTCATTGAAGCAGGGGCTCTTGATTGAGCTCATAGATAAAGCTAGTATATGTGCCAGCTCACTCTGAGAATCTACTGTCTCAGCCTTCTGAGCACTAAAATTATAGGTGAACCGCCATACCCCTTTGGCATTCACACGGGTCCTGGGAAATCTGCGCTCTGGTCATCATCTTGTACATCAAGCACTTTAACCTCTGAGCCATCTCCTAAACCCATGTATTGCTGTTGTTTTAATAGGGCCAGATGAGGACATGTAAAGAGGCAGGTCTGGCGGAGGGTGGAGGAGCCTCCAGGCCCATTGGGTGCAATGCAGTGTTTCCTTCCTCACCAGGAACTCTCTGCTGTCTATGTTGACCCAAGCATTGCTCTCCACAAGGGTGGACCTTCCAGAAGGTCCTCTCCGAGGAACTGGAGCTGAACCTTGCCTACCTCCAGGTCCCCAGGATGCATGTGTCAGATAATCTGAGGGTGGCAGAGATGGTGCAGTGTGACTGGACTCCTGACAACATTCTGGACAACTTAACCTCGCTGAATTAAGTTTCTGAAGTAAGGATGAGTTCTGCCTGATTCAGAAGGCACACGGCTAGAAAGAGAAGCTGGGACCACACAACACAAGGAGTTGAGCCTTCGACTCTTTAGACATTGATGTGACCAAGTAGGGAGTGTAGAGGGCTAGTCCTTTATCAAGAGTTCAGCTTCCAACTAGCTGGGGTTTAATTTACCATGTCCTTATGAGCTAGTCACCATGATCCTTATGAACTAGTCACCATAGCTAATTAACCAACATTAGCCATGTAGTTTATATTAGTACTTTAAATTTACTCAGTATCTTTGAGCCAGGCTTCATTTTACCAAGTCCATAACTGCTATGGTTTTTCCAGAGACTAGTGTCAAGTCACTCCTGTGTTCATCCACTCTGTCACCCTACACATAGTTCTTGAGTGCCTACTGTGTGCTAGAAGACAGGCCCAGGACACAATGAGATGTCCCAACATAGAAACTCAAGGCTCAGAACAGAGCAGGTAGGAGCGAATCTTCCATGCTATATCTTTGAAGCTTTTAATTGTGTAAGTAAGTCTCCAGTGGAGGCCTGTAGATGGTCAGAAGAAAACTTATGGAGCTGTGACCAGAGGACAACCATCTACAAAAGACATCACTTAAGTGACATGAGATGGACGAGGAATAAACCTTTATTTTGTGGAGCCACCAGGAGTTTAGGAAGAATTGGCTGTTCTGACACAAAACTGTATCCTTTCGTGACTAATACAATAGCTTACATTGCTCTATTCCCATCCCTTTGTCAATGAGTCTGTGAATAATACCCAGTGACACTTCTGAAATCGACTGCCTTTGATTTCTTTTCATTTCTTAATATTACCTGTAATCATGCCTTGCCTCTTCAACTAGTCTAGGGTGTCTTGAAGGCTGTGACCTTGGCTTTGACTTTTAGAGTTCGTCTCTTCACACCCCAACTCTCTTCCCTCCTCTCCCTTACTTTCTCCGCAAATTCAGGAGTGAGCTTCGTACATACCAACAGCCTGTTGTATAATTGCCATGGGTTCAAACATTGAGATACAGTAGATGAGAGACAAGGCTTTTGTGGTCACTGAGTAGAGGAGATTGACTACCCGGCCCCCTGAACAAACACAGCAGACATAAGAACTATCAGACTGGGTGGAGGGGGAGGACCTCACAGGTAGGGAGGACGAGATGGTCTGCCTTGATTGATTGGGAGGTAGAGGGTAAAACATGCACAGAACAGAAATACCATACCCTCCACCCACAAGCCACTCCCATCCTATACATTTCCCTGGCCCTTTACACCATCGTTTTCTTCTCCCAGAATGGAAAGTGAGCTATCTGGCTGAGGCTGGAACCAAATGTGGCCTCAGCCTCCTCTGAATGGAAAGCAGAGTCCACTGGGAAGGGGGTCATCAATGCGAACTTTGAGCTCTTCCTTCTTCCCAGAGACAGGGCTCTGCAGACTCCAAACAGTTCCAGTTAGGAATACTAAGCACCACACTAAGGAACAGGGCACTAGGGAGGCGGTAAGTCCCTTTGGCTCCTACTCTATAACTGTTATTAGTATCATAAAAACTCTGGCTTCCCCCTTCTGCCTTTTGTCTCATTTCCACTGGCTCAGAACTTGGAGAGAAAACTCCTTTAACTCTTTTAAGATAAAAGTTTTCATATGAAAACCTTCTCCTTTCCCAACAGGCCTCAAAATGAAATTAGGAATCACTACCCTAATCTATCAAACCTGTCACTTGAATAAAACCCCCTTCAAATCTCTTGATTTTAATGGCTCCAAAGACAACTTCTCGACTGAGAAATCCAGCCCCAAAGGCAAATGCTGTGACAGTGAGTGCTGGGGGTAGGGTGGGAAAAAAAAGCTTACTTTTGTGCCAATGTGAAACACAGGGCAGGATTTGTGGTCAATATCCACAATGGGAAGAGGGGGAAAGTGAAGTTTTTAGATGCTCCTAATTTGTAACTTTATAGATACACTTCAAAATATACACTGAGAATTTCTTAAGTATATCTTTTCCTTAAAAAATTGTAAACAAATACATCAATAGATTTACATACAAACTCACAATCCTTGGGAAACAGGATGAAACTATGACATCATCATGAACAAATGGTATGGCATGGGTACTACCCACCAGGCTCCTTGCTTTAGAGAATTTTAGAAAGAGAGCATGTGGGGTGGAGGGGGGAAGAGATGTACTGATTCTAATATTAAAAGGCTTCCTTTCAGCTTAGAAAGATGCTCAGACTTCCCCACAAAGAAATAGTAATCAAAAGAAGAAATGCAGGGTGGCTGTCAAAGGGATGGCAGAGATTTTTGAAAATACTTCTGGAAGTTTGGTGAGGTAGCACATACCTGTGACCCTAGGCCCTTGGGAGGCTGATAAGTTTGAAGTCAGTCTGTGCTACTGCAATGGTATTGCCAACTAAATAGAAGCTAGAACCACTTGATAGGTAGATCTTTGGATATTTGTGTAGGGGTTTATCTTGATTATATTGATTGATATGAGAAGACCCATCTGGACTATAGATAGGACTAGTCCCTGGGCAGGGGATCCTGGATTGTATAAAGTCAGTGGTTCTCAACCTTTCTGATACTGCAGCCCTTTAATACGATTCCTCATGTTGTGGTGACCTCCAACCATAAAACTATTTTTGTTGCTACTACATAACAATAATTTTCTACTGTTATGAATCATAAAGTAAATATCTGATATGCAGCCCCTATGAAAGGGTTGTTTGGCCTCCCAAAGGGGTTAGGACCCACAGGTTGAGAACCACTGTATGAAGGAAGCCAGTTGGGCATCAGAATACATGCATGTATACACTGACCTCTCTTTCTGATTGCAGACACAATGTGATCAGCTGCCTCAAGCACGTGATACCTTGCCTTTCTTGCATGATGGATTGCGTTTTGAACTGTGAGCTAAAACAAACACTTTGTTTCTTAGGTTGCTCTGATCAGAGTGTCTTATCATGGCAATGGGAAAAGAAACAGGACAGTTACATAGTAAACCTCAGGCCAGCTTGGGCTGTAGCATGAGATCCTGTTTTCCAGAGTTTAGTGGGAGAAGCATCAGCCTAAACCAGAGTGTTTCCAACAGATGTGAAAGATGGAGAATGTCAGAGACATTCAAAAGCTCCAAGGGCAGAGCGGTGATGAAACTTCAGTTAGGATCTGTTCCCTAATAGAACCTTCTAGAAGGAAAGGTATGAGAACCATATTTCTTTGTGTAGCCCTACTGTGCCTATTGCAAGGTCCATAGCATGTGACATGAGCTCTCTAGATCACCCAAGGCTTAATGCCTAGCTTCCAGCCAGGAGTTGCTGACTGTCATATACAGGAATCTCAGACTTTGCCAGGTCCTTATGACAGAGCTATCCTGCCACAGAGATGAGGCAACACACAAATTATCTACTTGCTCTCAAGAGCTAAGGTCGGGGGATGCTCAGCTCTGCTGAAGAATGATATCATGGGCATTGCCTTCCTCCTTACCCAGTTCCAGGCTGGATAAGGACACAGACAAGTGTTAACAGGAGAGCTTGATAACAAGGATGACAAAGCGCAGACTGCCCACTATCAAAGGCCTCAGGAAGGGAAATGACAGAGGGAGATAGGCCAGAAAATTCAGGAGGCATTACGGCAATCCTGGGTCTGCCCAGGATACACTGGCTGCTACAAGCATTATATATATATTTTTTTCTGGCTGCACAGACATGTTGCTATGGAACCAATATGTGCTGCTGCCATTTGGCCTCTAGCAAATAAAATCTCAGTGCTGGCAAGAGCACTCCACTGGATTTCCCTTAAAGGGATACCATCTATGATAAGTGCTCTTATAAATGGAGTGTAGCGCTGCTCCAGAGCTCTAGCCCTCTACACAGCAAGACATAGAACTCAGCCACTCATGTTTTACAAGGTCAAAGTCTAAGTGCGACCAGTCCCTGATCTACTTCGGATTGTTACTTTTTTTTTTTTTTTCATTCAAAATGTAGTTTTATTTCAGAAAAACAAAACAAACAAAATAAAGCAAGCAAGTAAACAAACAAAATCACCTTAGGGCAATGAGGAAAAGAGGTTCCAAACTTTGCTTATCCTAAATGCATAAAGTATTGTCAGCAGGATTGCTACTTCTTATGTTTGTTGTTGGGTGGATCCCGGGTCTTACTTTATGTGCCCAGTAATCACTATTACCACTGAGCTACTCCATACTCTCATGCTTCTCTTTAGGCCAAAATGTCCCCCAACCACTACAAAACCTTCATGGCTTCAGTGTGAATTTACTTTGCATCTAATTGGTAAAGAACAAGGGGCTTATGATATTTTATATAATAATCCCTCTTGAATGTCAAGTTCAAACTACTAATGAGTCCAGCATAGGAGCAAGTCATTGCAACTGTACTGCATACGCTCCAGGGTCCTGCTTGCCTCGTTCTACACGTTTGTTGGTTTGTTTGGTCTTTGGCCTTACATCCTTGTCTACAGTTCCATTCTTTACCCAAAGAATAAGAAAGCCTAGATCCAGAGTTTGCCTTTTCTCCTCTTAGTTGTCTTTTAAGTTCAGTTTAGTCAAAAGCCTGATTCTGCAAAGACCTTTGGATCTTGAAGAGAACAACACACCTTCATGTCCACTATACATACATACATACAGATGCACTTTCTGTGAATATGTATTGATTGTGAACTTGACAGGACTTAGAGTCAACTAGGAGGCACACCTCTGAATCTATCTGGGAGGGTGTTGCCAGAAAGGTCTAACTGAGGAGGGCAGACCCACCCAGAGCATGGGGAGCACTGTTGTATATGCTGGGTTCCCAGACTGAATATAAAGGAGTGTGAACTAAGCAATGCATTCATCTCTCTGCTCACTGACTGTAAATATGACGTAACCAGCTGCCTCATGCTGGCTCCTAGCTGCCAAATAGATGTGTTGACTGGTCTCAGCATGTGACAACAGGACACTGCAAAGGCAGTGGTTTGGAAAGAGCATGAAGGAAAATATGAATGTATGCAGCTCTTTAGTCTGAGTTGAAATAGCTCCCTCCACAAAGGGGAGGGTGACTTAATGACTCAGGAAACTCATGAAACTTACAGGATTCATAGGCCCCTTTACAAGATTAGATAAGCAGCAAACAACTGCTGGGTGGGGAAGACTTTTCAGGCAGCTCTGTGCTGCCTACAAGCTGGCCGGGGCTCCATGGATGAAGTTTGTGTTGTCACCCATGCTGGAGTGCCTTTTTGGTGGTACAGCGGCTGGAATCACCTATGTCATCTACGTCCTCCCTTCCCTACTTCTCTTTAGTCCAGCAAACTCACTGATCCGCTAAGCTAGAACTGTGTGGATTCATTTCTTTATTATGTCATCACTGTCCTCTCTAAGGTCACTAGCTATTTGTTTACATATTCCTAGGCAGTCATGCAACTATGCCCATGCCAATGAGGTCCACATTGGATGGTTTCTGGATGCACCTACTCTGTCAATCCTTGGTCACATGACGACTATGAAGCCAAACAGTACCACTTCAGCATCTGCCTTAGGGCAACAGGCCATTATCATTATATTAGTGCTTTGTTTAAATTGAATTATATAACTAAATCTATCCTCTTGGAAATAAGCTTTGGGTTAAAAAAAAACCAATCATCTCTCCACAGGACCACCCAGCTAAGAGTCCAATGTTGTTCTCACCCTGCTGGCTCTGCTACTGTCTGTGATGTCACAGGTCTCTTGGAGCCCACTAGATCCCAGCTATCTCATCTATACACAAGGACTCTCCCAGATAGCCTGGGAGGTCCCATTGGCTGCTCATAAGCGATTGCTCTTTCTCATGGCACTCAGGAGACGCAGCCATGTGAACTAGACAGAAAGTCTCTCCTTGCCCACAGCCTTATCTCTGGACACCAGTCACAAAGGAAAGACACTTTCTCTGTGAACTATACATGATGACAGCAGCCATGAGGCAGCTTGGAGACAGCAGCAGCAGGCAGCAGAGAAAATGCTCTGAGCAAAACCACCTTTCCTGGGAGAGACCCAGGCAAACGAGTTAGAGGATGGAAAGAGCCTCTCAACTCCAAGCTTAAGACTTCCCCAGCCTGTATGCTTGATCTTGGAACCTCACAGGATCAAACAACATTTTGACATGGACAAAAATAGATGGTACATTTAAAGGCTCACTCACCCTCGGACAACAGCAGGTTGGTTTCTTCTCAAGAAGAAAGTTTTGGTCTAATTTCTTTGGAAAACTGAAAGAGAGAAAAAACAACAAGAAAAGATTAAAAAAAAAAAACAACTAGGTAGCTTAGTTGTTGAGTCAGCACAGGTAGGTGGGTGGGGAGGGCAAGGACATCCATGGTTAGTAGATACACATGGTGATATGTAGCTATGACACGAATTTTTAAATACCTTCCAACAATCAATACGCAGAAAATCATGGTATACATGTTTTATTTAGCATGAGTTATATGAACCTCCTAAGGTACACATGCACATTGTGGTGTGTGGGAAATATTTTTAGGCGGGTCTTTTAAAATCTCCCACTTTCCTCATTCACTACATTTTTTTTTTTCTGCCAAGAGCCACATCCTTAAGCTTTGACCCACAGCCATCTGTAACTGGGTTTGCGTGGGAACACAGACTTGGCAAGAAGTGACGGAGGCCCCCTATCAAGCCCACCAAGTAAGGTTATGCAGAGGCCACGCTGTCTCCAGCTCTGACTGGTCCAAGTGGCTATGGGAAAGAAGTGAGATGATGCCAGGGTTTGGCCAGAGGAAGGCTGAATGATGGGGACATATAAGGAGTAAGAGCAGCAGAGTTCCAGGTTGTTCTTAAAGACCACCAGAGACTTTGAAGGCACCTCTGTGGGTCTAGAGGGGATGTTAATCCGAGTTATGCCAGCAGATTTCACACCGTCCCCAAGTATCTAGAGTCCATCCTAACCTATTCCTGTCCCTTTCTTAAGAGTCAGCAGATGGTGAGAAAGGCCATGAGGTAATGTGGAGAATTTTTGCTGAAGGTGCCCACCAGCATAAAGGTGGGCTCTCAGACTTGGAAAGGCCTGCCTTAGCATGCCTGAGAGATGTCTGTTCATACATAGGAGACACCCATCCCACAGTGCTGTCAGATGGTGCAAGGCTAGGCCATCTGAGATGTAACTCTAGTTGCAGAGAAGATCAAGGCCTGACTGAAGAAATGGCCAGAGACAGTACAAGCAGGGAGTGGTGCACACCAGCGACACCTCTGACAGGATCTTTATAATTCTCTCACAAGCAAGGAGCCCTCTACCGAAAGAAGGATGAGGACCTTGAAAGTAAAGTTCAAGTTCAGCCCAAGCGTGCTTCTTAGCTCTGCCACCCCTAGCTGAGTGATCCTAGCCACGGGAACCCTCTAGGTTTTCCTCATTTGCATAATGTCAATGATGGCATCAGCTGCTGCATGCCTCTCTGTGAGTCTTACTGCAGTACCAGGCATGCTGGAGAGACAATAAAAAGAACAGCCTCGAGTCCCATTTAGCTCAACACATTCATGTATTTGTAACAAGAGGAGAGCTGCAGAGAGATTTCTAGAATCTATCTGGATATGAGTACCTGCACTGCACTGACCATCTCTCCACCCACCCCCAATCTGATGAGACAAATGAGAACAAAATAAAACTGTTTACTGTAAAACAATTACATGATATAGATTGGGGGGCAAGTAACAGAAATGAGAAAAATTCCCACCAGGAACCAGTATTAATATTTTCACTTACACTCTACCTTCTTCCCTATGTCTATGAATACATACATGCATTTGAAATAGAATTAAACTTATGAGTACATATATAATTTAGTTTAACATGTTTTAGGGTATTCATATAATTTTGCCAACTAATGTTTTATAGCTGACATACTAAAACCCTTGTTTATTGCCAATAAGTTTACCTACATTTAATATTTTTTTGAAACAGAATATCAGGTAGCCCAGGCTAGCTTTGAACTTGGAACACAGACAAGAATGACCTTGAATTTAAGTTCCTTTGGCCTCTCCAAAGTGCTAGGATTATGGGTCACCAATCTAGTTTCTTCAGTACTGAGGATTGATCCCAGAGGCTCATGCATGAACTACTTAGCCTTACATCAAAACATTTGAAAGGACTGCAAGAGTATTGCTTTAGAAGAATGAGACAAGAAATATTTATTTGTTGAACATACAGAATCTACCCATGTATCCATATTTATGAGAAATGACTGCACACCATGGCAGCATGTTTCTTCTCTCTCTCCTCTGTTTTCAAGATTGGGAAAGGCAGATTGCTTAAATATAGTAAGTTTTAACAGCAAAAATTTGTTTGGGTTTGAGTGGGTGAGCTCAGAAGAATACAAACTGGCACATACACTATGGGGAATGAAATCACAGCTCACCATTTCCAGTGAGCAGCTAGAAGATGGTGACAGGGGACTAGAGATGACAGGCAATGCGCATGCTTACTAAAGTGGGAAATCATAAGTCTAACATCAAGCAAATGTCCCTGTTTTTTTGCCCAGTCATGGTGGAGTGGATTTATGATGCAGAGAAAAGCGAATTGAGCACTGTAGAGTTCTGAGTGACTCTAGAATTAATCCACACAATTCGGAGTTCAAATCCCATGAAAAGGGCATTGGGACACACCAAATGAAGGTATCAATCATGGGGCTATTTGTACAATGCCAGTGTCTCTGGTATAATTTCTTTCTCAAAGAGAATAGTTGATTTGATAAAACATATATGGGGGGGCAACATGAGTCACAGGCCATATGATCGATCACCTTCCATTATCAAGGCTGTGCTATAACTCAAACAATGATCAGCCACATTTCAGACAAAGGCCACTTTTGAGAGAGACTGGGAGAGAAAGATATGTCTACAGATATCCAAGGGTGTGGAGACATTTTCTCTTCCAGTTACAAATGCAGTCAATCTTTAAAAAGTATTTAAAAGAAGTGGGGGTGAGGGGCTAGCAGGGAGCAGCAGAAAAAATTAGGGTACACTGAAACACTGCAAATTCTGGAGAAGCACACGAATGAGAAATAAAGTTTTATTTGTGAAACCAGAGTCCACAGGAGATGACACGTGGGAGTCAACACCATGAGTCCCTTTGTATGATGATGAGATGGATGATAGATCATTCACACTATCTACTGGGCAGGACTAAGAAATGCCTAGGACATGAGTGAGTCATATCACGGCGTTGCTGTGAGCGCATTTCCAGGAAGGGTAAACTTAGGAGAGAAGACATACCCTGAATGTGGGTGGAACCATCCTATGAGCTGGGGTCCTGGACTGAACAAAAAGGTTAAAAAGGAGAAAGCCAACCAAGGCCCCAATTTCCTCCCTCTCTGCTTCCTTACCCACCCATATGTGAGCAGGCAGCCTCACATTCCTGCAGCCACATCCAAGAGCCATCTCCGCCCCACACTGTGCCCAAAGCCTCCCCTACTGCAACGACTACACTGTCAAACTGTGAGCCAATATAGCCCTTCTTCTTAAGTTGCTTCTTGTCAGGTATTTGATTACAGCAAAGAGAAAAGTGGGTAATATAAGACCTTCCCTCAATGGTTTCAGCTCCTGCAATCTGAGCAACAACTCATGGTGGTGGATCCTTCTGTCCGAGAGACCACCACTCTTCTATTTTGACCATGTGAAAAAGAATTAAAATGATGAGATAAAAGTTCAGATACTGAACACCAAAAAGCCTCTTTCTGACAACACACACTGGGACTTCTGGATCACAGAAAATGATCTGAACTGCTTGCCACAAATCCTCAATGGGTGCAATCCAGGAGCTGGTAAGATGTCTCTAGTAGTGAACTTCTAATAGGGATGGAGTTTTGCTTTGCTCAATTTACTTTCTCAGGGACAGAGAAGCAGATGGTTGGGACCCATTGTATATTGTATAGTGACCCTTTTGTGCATTCAAAGTTGAGTATTATATAGACTTAGGTTTGCCTTCAAAGTGCCTTTCAAACGCTTTGATGGGTACACAGGATGGGTCATAACACATTCTGTCTCTGCAGGCCCAACCAAGTAAAGCTGATGTAGAGCCTAAGATGCTCACCCAGGCTCTTCAGAGACACTTACATGTCTCTACCTTGTCAAGAAACTGCTGGTGTGATGTGCTCCACAACTGGAGTGAATGTTTGGGCTACTGACTTTTGGAAGCGTCATCTTACATTTGCTGTACCTTAGACCTTAAATGTCCTCTAAAGGCCCTGAGGTTGAAAGGTCGGTCCCCAGAGTGACACTACTGGAAGTGATAGAGCCTTAAGAGGTAGGAACTGGAAAAAAAGTCCCTGGGTCATGGGCACATATCCTAGAAGAGGACTCCAGAATGTTCGGTTTCCTTCACCCTTCTTCATTCCTTGGCTATGAGGTGAGCATGTCACCTCAGTCATGTGCTCCCACCATTTATGTCTTGAGTTGCTGATAGCCCCCAAAAAGGGGGTGATTGATCATGGATTGTTACCCCCAAACTATGAGCCAGCCTAATCCTTCTCCCTTTATAAGTTGATTATCTTGGTTGTAAGATGGAGTGACAGAAAGTTGACATATTACCTCACATCCTCTGAGAAAGCAGCAGGTTCCTTACTCTTGGCTATCACCTTTTAATGAGCAGCTGATTTCTGCTAACAAAGTTTAACCCTCCTTTCCAGGCCAAACTAAGTCTCTCTACTAGTAATTCTAGTAGCTCCGCTGCACAGAAGAGCAAAGGAAGGCTCAAGAACACATAAGCGACAAAGCTAAGTTTGTCTGTTTCATGACCAAAGGGGAAAGCTGAGCTCCCCAGCTCCCTGCATTATGTGTTTCTTGTCTTTTTTTTTTTTTTTTTTTTTTTTTTTTTTTTGAGTCAAGTCTCCACACACTAGCATTCTGACAGACACAAAATGTAAGAGCCAGCTGTCACTGAGTCGGCAGACAGTCCTTTTCTTTTTCAGGTAATTATTTTGAGGGTAAGTAAACAAGAGCGGCAAGGGAACTTACCCATGATACTCAGCAAACAGTCTTGCCTTAGCGGTCCAGTGGGTGCTAGGCAAGCGCTCTCCAGGCAGAACAACGGGGCCTAAAGTGCTGACAGTTGCATCAACACAAAATGTAGCCCTGGCAAGTGAGTCTAACAATTACTGTGCATCACTCTGATTATGAGCCACAAGCACGCAATCAACAGCAGAGAGACAGTCCTAAACGATTTCCATCAGCATTTTCTTCAGTTCTCAAAGCGGGGCGGCTGAGCATACTTCCACCTGACCTAAGCGCAATACTGACAACCCAAACCCCAAGAATACGTAAGAACAAGGACAGTTTGAGAACACTGGCCGTGATGTGGCCGCCAGCTATAATGGATGAATTTTAGTTCATTCAATTCTTCCTTTTATTACCTTAGGGTAAATAAGTATCACTTATGCAGTCCTCAATTAATAAAGCCATGCATACAGGCAACCCGATTTAAATTGAGGAGAGCTTTAAGTCAGTTTTACACATTCCCTAAACCATATGACACATATGTTCCTAGAAGGACTTTGATATCCTATTCTAAATTTTGTGAGTCTTCCCTTAAGTTCTGGCCCAGCTCTGAGAGCCTAAGGTTTATAGTATTTATTTCCATATTCCCATTTCCTAGGCACTCAGTGCCTGGCCTTTATGTTACATACTGAACAATCTGCAGGAAGGAATGCATTTTCACAGCACCATAAATAAAGAGGTGTGTGAACCCAAAGATGACTTCAAGTAGGACAAGTTACTAGCATCTCACAGGGCGATTTTCAAGTTATGAAACTCTTCTAACCTGCAAAAGATTATTGTAAATATAGCCTGTGACAGTTAGTGGAGATCTGTTTTTAGGGAACTCTCTCTCTCTCTGTCTTTCTGTCTCTGTCTCTGTCTGTCTGTCTGTCTCTCTTACACACACACACACACACACCATACTCTCATGCGCACACACACACATACACCAAGATACAATTGCTGTCATACTGACTAACGAAGTCCATTTTCAAAGGCTTCCTTCCCACCACCACTCTATTTCCAATGCTACTGTTTAAACCTCAAGCTGGAAATGATATTTTAGGAGCATCTTAAAGAAAAGTTAACAACTAAAATGTCCCTATACATCTAGCCAACTCTGAGAGAGAGACACTGATTATTATACTGTCACCTGAGGTCAGGCGTGTGATTCGCTGTTCCTGGCATCCTATTGGTGCTCAAAACGTTCTGGAAGTTGGAATATTATGAATGTTAGGCTAGGGGTACCAAAGATGTATTGATTGATGACACACATTTTGGGGAGAGGGCACTGAGAGAGGCTGGTCTCAAGCTCACCATGGTAACCAGCAGATGCTGGCCTTGAACTCCTGATCTTCCTGCTCTCACCCCCTAATTCTGAGATAATTCTGAGATAGCAGGTGTGCAGCACCACCAAAAATGTGTACATGTGTACACATATATGTACATCCACGGTCTTATTCCACATTTCATTTAACACAAATGACACTCTTGGTTTCTCTCTTTAACCTCTTTTACAAATTGCTTCTTCTGGCAGGAGAAAGGGTGGTGATTGCCTCTATGTTGTCACTAGGCTGTTAAGTGACAGACATTGGGCCAATGTTTATTAATCAGCAGAAGTCACCAGGACCCAAGTACTGGCCTCTGTAGAGCTTGGCATTCCATTCAAACCCCTCAGTTATCTTTGTTGTGTGGGTAGATTTCAGCCCTTGTACTCACCACATCCAACGACACATCATTATCTCCCTAGATGATACACATCTCAGCTAAAGGTACATGTGTAACAGTCTATTTCTTGTATAATTCCCATGCATCTGACAACTTACTCTACCTTAGGTTCTTATCTGGTCCTAGTTATTTGACGACCTTATTTTGACATTAGTCAATTTCTTTTTAAAATGTTTTAATTAGCACATATTAATTGTAACTAGTGGGTTTCAACATGACACTTTCATACATATAGATAATATATTTTGATCATTTTCGTCTCCTTCTTATCCTCTCTTGCCCCTGTCTCCACCTATCAGTCCCTCCTCCTCTTAACTTTCTCTCCTACTTTTGAGTCTATTTTAAAATTTTGATTTTCTTATTAATTTATTTTGGTGACCTTTGCATATCATTGGTGCTGTTTACAGAAGCATGCTTTCTGTTCATTGCTTTTTCACTTATGATATAGTGTCTCATTCTATAGCCCAGGCTTGCCTGAAACTTACTACATAGCCCAGGCTGACTCACCCTCGCATTAGTGATTTCATATAAGGCTCCTAAACGCCGAGATTACGGCCTGAGCCACCATGCCAAGCTACTTTTGTGTTTATTTACTTATGTAGTTTTTTTTTGTTGTTGTTGATTGTTTTTACAGACAGGGTCTCATTAAGCAGTCCTGACTGGCCTAGAACTGACCATATAAACTAGGCTTTGGTCCTCCTGCCCTTGATGCTGAGTTAAGATCGCAGAAATATGCCTTCATGGATGGCTGGGTCTTTTTAGTTTTAATGTGAAGATTTTTCTTGAGCTGGAAGCTAATTAGACAATACAGGAAAAGCATGCCTATTCTGATTTTGTATCAAGTTGTTATTATCTTTTTATACAAGTCAGAGTCTAGGGCTGGAGATAACAGCTCATTGATAGAGTGCTCGGCATGTAGAAGGTGCCAGGTGCAATCCCCTTTACCACAAAACAAAGATGGAATCTATTCAGGTCATTGTAAGGGGGCATCATTGGATTTAGGTGCTTTACAAGTTCATTAGCACCCCAAATGCTAAAGCCGTCTTGAGTATTTCCTTGCTATTCAACCCAGCAAAGTATTCTGCTTGCCAACTGCCAGAGGATATAAGTGTTGAGTTCTGCCAATGTGATGCCATCCAGGGTGAGAGCCAACTCAACTTGCCTTCAAGAGAAGGACTCCAGTGTAGCTGTATATTAGAATGATTTCATAACCAGAGTGCAACTATGACACTGTCAAAAATCATACTTGTGACTTTAATCTACCATCTTCTATCTACTATGCCACCTTTACCTGCAACCCACTGGAAGTCTGTCCACTGAAGCCTTCCATCTCCTCAAGCATGGATGAGGTCTGGCCAGGACAGCAGGAATGCTGTTGGGTAGGCCAGGCACTCTCCTTAAAGCTGCTGGGTTGATGTAGATTAAAAGGAGAGCTCACTGTGCCTCCCGAGGCTCCTTCTGAGCAAGGAGGTTCATAGGCACATTTTTATCTCCTTGCTTACCTCTTTTGTGGTGAACATCTTTTTATTTTTAGCTCCATCCAGAAAAACGGAAGAGAAGGAAGGAGGGAAGAAGAAAGGGAAAGAAGGAGGCAGAGAGTGAGGAAAGAGGGAAGGAGAGCGGGGGAGGAAAGAAGGAAAGAGAGGGAGGGTGAGGGGAGGGAGGGAGGGAAGGGTAGAGGGAGGGAGGGAGGGAGGGAGGGAGGGAAGGGTAGAGGGAGGGAGGGAAGGAAGGGTAGAGGGAGAAAGGGAGGGAGGGAAGGGTGGAGGGAGGGAAGGAAGGAAAGGTAGAGGGAAGGAGGGAAGGGTGGAGGACGGAGGGAGGGAGGGAAGCAAACAAGCAGGAAAGCTAGAAAGCAGCCCACTAGCTCCAAGAACCAAGTATTTCACTCTGAACTTCATATTGACAATATTATAGTCATGGCAATTTAGAGGAAAATTGGAATCTAATGAGAAAAGATGAGAGGAGCACAGATCAAGGGACTCCCGAAAATCAGCCCCAAATAGTGCTACCAAGACCTAGGGGTTCTCTAAGCTTATTAATACAAACCACCCCTACCCTGGGGTATGTGAAATGACTGCAGCCATTTCTTTAAAACTGTTAGTCACCCTCACACTGATTTACCTCTAAACAAGGGCAGTCAGTAACCAGGGATCCATCTAGATGGTTTTGTCACCCGAGAGGCCTCAAGGTCAGCGCCTAGAGTAACCTGATGAGAATGATCTCATCCACTCACTATAGCACAGTGGTGTCACCGATCAATACAGGAGTGCCGCATACCGGCCACCGAGCCTCCTCCAGGGAGTTCCTGTGCAGAGCAGAAACAAATTATACCCTTCGAGGCAGATGACACGCGAAGACAGAAGGGTGCTTTCTGCAAAGTGAGTCCTTTGTTCTGTGTGAGGGTGCCAATCCAACTCAGGAAAGGGGGTGAGAACAGAAGAGTCCACTTGAGGGAGGTGTGGTGGGAAGGGGGTTCTCTTGTCTCTGCCTGATGCTGCCCTCACCCTTCCACTTGAGAGCGCCACACAAGCCAGGTGCCGTGGGGGGTACTCCTGTAACCCTAGCATGTGGGAGGTGAAGACAGGAGGGTCAGAAGTTCAAGGGAACCCCCGGCTGCCTAGTTGAGCTTGAGGCCAACCTGGGATAATGAGACTCTGTCTCAAAAAAAAAAAAAATAAAGTATAAACACAAATGCCTGCCAAGCTGGTTACTAAGAAACAGACCCCCGTTTTAAACTTGCCCCACAGCATTGACCTCCATTATAAAGCAGGGGAGAGTCAGTAACAGCGTTGCATATTGTAGAGTCCTTCCCATATGGTAGCCTCTGTTCTATTAACAAATGTGAATTGGCTTAACCTTCCCAACACTCTAGGGAAACAGACTCCATTTTTAAATATCCATTGAACAGACAGGAACACCAAGGCACAGAGGGTTCAGTAAGATATGCCTGAAGGAGGTGCATGGAGGAGGGCTTAGAGTAGTTTTCACAGTCGAGAGTCGAGGCACACAATTATTAAATTGTCTAGTTAACAACAGCTATTACCACACTGTAACCTTGACGGTGGTACTCATAGCCTCAAGAGCTATATATTTTTATCTGTGTTATATCAGCTTGAGATAACCCCTCTGCATGTGTAATCTCTCTCCCAATGAGGAGGCTTCTGCGGAGACCCATGTGTGCTTGTGTGTGTGATGAAGGAATGACAGGATGAAGAACTGCCTCTAATTCATCCCTAAGTCATCCCATTAGACAAACTGGGAGCCCCTGACCAGCCTAATTTCCAGATAACAGAGATGAGGCTTGAGGAAATCACATGACTCACCCAAGGTCATGCTGTTTTGCATACAAGCTCTCCCACTACATGCCTGTGGTTTTCAAAAATGCAAAACCCATGGCATTTTTTTCTTTAAAAAAAAAAAAGCCGTTTATATAACTATGACATACAACAGCACTAAATAAGAAGATGTTCTCATAGAGAGTCTGAGGGGGCCCGAAGCCTGAAGGCTTATGGGGGAGGGAAAGGATTTGTATAAAGTCACTGGAGACAGTGACAGCATCCTAGATACCGCTAGGACTTTTTACCCACAGCAATAAGAAATAGCAGAGAGTAGCCTTGGACCTAACCCCTCTGAGAAGAGAGGGGTAACCTGTTACTGCCTCCACTGCCCACTAATCTCCACCTCCAACCCTAGGTAGATAGGCAACAGCCTTCTAGCCGTGAACAGTCTTGCTTCTGGCCTCCCTGCTCCAGCATTTTTTTTAGGGTCTATTCTGTGTTTTTTCCTTTCCAGCCTGAGGAATCTTCCTATTGACCCCCAGAAGCCCACAATCTTTGGTGACTTGAATTTTCATCAGTAGCTGGGGACAGGGGTCAAGGTGTGATAAGAGGTTTTTGTATGCTTGTGGACTGGACACCTTGAAGCAAATCTGCGCTCCTTTCCAGGGATGAAAGGAATGTAGACAAGGAACAGGGGGCAAGTCTGCAAGGTGGACTATCCCTGAGGCGCAGAATCCTGGCAGGCACAAAGCCATGGAGGTTTCAGAATGTCAGAGAGATGGGGGCTCACCCCTACAGTCTTTACCCAGCCTCCTCACTTAAAGGAAATTGTGTCTCACCCAGAAAAAGTCCCTTGGCCAAAGTTGTGCAATGGCACGACTGACACTAAAGTTTTGTGACATCTCACCAATGAGCATCTAAAACTCTAAGAAGAATGAGGGTGTGAGCCACACTGGGAACCAAAGGAGGTTCTGGTGATGCCGAATGACGTGAGACAGTCAAATACTCTGAAATCAAAGTCATATATGCTTCTGTGTAAAACCAGCTCTTAAGGGTCTGGGGGTGGGGGGGAAGCCATCACCTGGAGTCATGGGAAGGCTTGTCAAGTGCTTTAAGGCTCCACCAGGAGAGGTGAATATTGAGAGCCAGGAAAAAAGGGCTAACCTTTCCCCATAGCCTGAGTTCTGAGCTGCTTTCAGCTGTCTAGCAGGTGAAGAGGGGGGTAGTGGAAGCTGCTTCTGGAGGGAGGCCCCACGCATGCTCATTAGCATACGCTATCCACATTCACTCCCAATGAGATTCCATCACAGAAACCTATTTATGCATTCCTTAATATAAATCTAAATTGCTCTCTTCAAATAGCAGAGAGAGCTGAGCTTCAGCAAGGGGAAGGAGAAGTGATGGCATTAAGAGCCAGGCTGCATTTTCAGCTTGTCTTCCTCCCTGTCACCCTGCCTTGACAGCCTTAACTTACACACCTCACTGAGCTCATCCCAGCACTCAGGGTAAACAGGCTTTCTCTAGAGGGGGCACCAAGGAGGACTCAATGCTCCGGACCACTAGGGGGTCATTGGTAAGTCTTGACCTAGGTGAGTCCTTGTGTACTCCCAAGAGATAGATACAGCTTAAGATAGCTCAGTTGGTAAATGGCATGTCCTGCAGGCATGAGGACCCGAGTTCAGTCTCCTAGAACACATATTTCAAAAACAGCTAGGTGTGGTGGCATGTGCTTGTAATGCCAGTATTGGGGAGGCATGGCTGGAGAATCCCTGGGGCTCACTGGCCCACCAGCCTAGCCACTCAGAGTTTCATTAGGAGATCATAGTCTTAAAACTTAAGATCGGTGGGACCCTGAGAAACAACACCCCCACACAATGCATACACACATACACACATATGTACACATGTGCATACATATATACACATGCACATACATACATATACATGCACACACACATGTGAACACACATGCATACACATGTATACACATAAAAGTATACACATACACACAGGAACACAATATATACATGTACACACACATACAAATAAACAAATGCCTTCACATATATACACATATCCACACATACATACACATGCATGCACACATACACACAGAGAGACATGCATTCACATGTTCACACTTCATGCAAAGGAAGACACTAACAATGCCAAGCTGCACACCTGACACTTCTGACGTGATTCGCCAGGAGCTGCACACACTCTTCCTAGAAACAGTGCATTTAAACCCAGTGCACCCACAGAGGACTTGGAAATGAAAAGGCGAGGAGGTGGGAGTGTGGGACAAGCAATGCACATGGAATAGAGCCATGGCTTTAGTTCTGCTTATTTCTTCCCATGTCCCCAGGCCGCCATGTCATTCTGTGGGGGAGGAGAGAGGGGGCAGCTGTGGCTCAGTGCCTGTTTCCTGATGAATGATAATTTATAATACCTTTTCCTACCTATGGAAAAAACAGCAGTTCTGTAACGTAAGTTCCTATGCAGAAGCAATGTTTCAATTCTTTTCATTTGGAGTAAGACAAGCCAACCTGGAATATGTTTAAAATAGTGAAAGGTTTAAACGAAAGCCCCAAAGTCCAAAAATCATATCCTAAAACAAGGTCCCATAGGACTCCGCAGGAAAGCAAGCAGGGAGAAAAAGAATAACCAATCACCTATGTATTAATCTTTTAAACGAGGCTTGAACCAGAGACTGTGGCAAATTTTAGCTAGGCACTGATTTTTATGTGTTCTGGGTCACCACTGTTTCAGCGGTTAGTGTGTGTTTCACAGGCTTGCAGTGTCTGAGGAGGTCACAAGAGGTCAGCACATCTGCTGGAACTGGATTTACAGAAGGTTGTGAGCCACCACGTGGGCCATGGGAACTGAACCTGGGTCTTCTGCAAGAACAAGGGCTCTTCACTGGGGAGCCATTTCTCCAGCCCCTGTCTTATTTTAAACCTTTTCTTTTACATTGAATTTTTGGGTGAGGGGTGGACATGCTACAGCAGGCATATGGAGGTCAGAGGACAATCTGTGGGAGTCCGTTCTCTCCTTCCATCACATACGCTCTCAATTTTGAGCTCAGGTCATCAGGCCTGGCAGCAAGTGCCTTTACCAGCTGGGCCACCTCTCTGGCTCTCAGCAATTTTCACAAAACCCAAACTTTCAGCATAGTCAGAACTTTCTAGAATGTATTTGTTCTCAAGCATATACATATATCTACAGACAATAAGTGCTGTGAATATGTGTTGCTACCATTGGTTCATACAGAAGCTGCTTTGGCCTATGGCAAGACAGGTTATAGCCAGGCAGGAAATCCAAGCAAAGATACAGAGAGAAGAAAGGCGGAGTCAGGAGAGATGCCTGGGACCCCCGGGGGAGCAAGATGTAATGGAACACAGGTAAAGCCATGAGACTTGTGCGATACATAGATGAATAGAGATGGGTTCATTTAAGATAAAAGAGCTAGTTAGCAATATGCCCGAGCCATAGACCAAACAGTTTGTGATTCATATAAGCTTCTGTGTATTTATTTGGGAGCAAGCAGCTGCGGGACACAGGAAAATTTGTGGCTACATTTACTGTCTACTACTTGAGTTAAAGCCGGTTGCTGACCTCTGAACTTGGGGCTTAGACTTGAACTTGGAAGTCCCATAAGGACTTCCCACAGCCAGAGGACTTTGTTGTGGCACGTGAAATCATAAGGAAATTCTACTTTCCTGGGCATGGTGGTTCATGCTTGCCATCCCAGCACTGAGGTGGCTGAGGCAGGAGGAGCTAAGGCTCGAAGCCAGCCTGAAATACAGAGTGAGACCCTGTTGTGGTTTGGATGTGAACTGGCTCATGTGTTTGGACACTGGTATAGAGCTGGCACTGCTTTGGAATGCTGTGGAACTGTGAGCAGACTGATCCTTACTGAAGGAAGCAGGTCCCTGAGATGGAGGAGACCGTGAGATTCTACAGTGCAGTCCCACCCTGCTCTGCTCTCTGCTTCTTGGTTGCAGACACAATCTGAGCAGCTGCTGTGGTCTTCCTACCATGCCTTCTCCACCACAATGCTGTATCCCTCCAAAACTCTTCCTCTCTAAGGAGCTTCTGCCAGGCATTTTATCAGGCAGAGGCAAGGGAGGGGACAGGACAACCAGACCAACAATCTCTTTATTCATTTTCAAGTCTAGTGTAATGAAAATGATTAGGGGCATATAGGGCATTAGAGGCTTCCAACCTTAGTATGCCATACTGAGTGGGTCACAGATCAACTTCTAGCCTTGCTTCCAAACCAAGAGGAATCAGGAGTTAAAGGCTTGCTCAAAGCTTTCACCTTCTCCAGACTCCACCTTGCTCAGTTCCTTGTCTTCCTTTGCCAGCAGGAACCTAGTGTGTTAAGAAGGCCATGCCTTTGAGCTCGGAGGAATCTGACAATGGCCTTCCTCACATTGTTCCCACAGAAACCAGAGCCAGCTGTCCAGGCCAGCCAGCCAAGTTGTGGCTCAGGATCACACACAACAGGACTTCAGCTCCAGGCTCTTCCTTCCCTGGGCCTTTGACGGCAGGTCAGCACACTCCTGGGTTGCTGTGCTGTGATCCTGGAGGCTTCATGTCTAGAGATAGCCACGATCATTTGACACTTCTCCACTAATGATGGCTGGAAGATCCCAGCACCTTAAGATCTCTGAACTTACGTACATAGCTCTAGGGTGCTGTGGGGTCCCTATAACATATAGACATCAGGTTTTCCCAAGCATTTTGGCACCTTCTCATAGCATGGAGAGGATACTGGGGCTTGGATGAGGGTGACCATCTCAGAAGAGAGAATGGGAGACTTGTAAAGACCCAGCTCTGAGCAGTCAAGATAAGGAAAGTTTCCTTTCATTGGCAGCTTAACTATGCAATCCTAATAAGGGAAGCTCCTTGGAAAGCATTGCTTGTATTTTTAGCTTTTCTAAGGGAGGAAGGAGTTTTTGAATGGAGAAAATGGAAAGGAATGGAGGGCAAAGGTGTTGGAGTTGGGGTGGGGGAGCTGTGGAAAGGGGCAGCAAGATCAGGAAAATCTCAGACTTCAGGGACAGATATGTGGTTTCCTCCTTTCTTGACAGATGGGCACAGCTGGGCTTCCTGATTGCATAACATAAGGCTAAGTTCTCCTGATCCAGACATCAAGCGAAAAAGGGAGTTAGAAAAGGGAGATACTTTCTCTGAGAGCATGGCCAGTGTACACCTCATATGTGTGGATTTTGAATTTGAGACGGGGTTTGGTTGTGTAGCCCAGGTTAGCCTTGAACTCATTATGTAGCCCAAGATGGCCTCAAACTCCGGCTCTGCCTCTTCAGTGCTGGGATTACTTGTGTGAGCCACCACATCCAGCTCTCAAGTTCTATTCCTGAGACAGCAAAGAAGGCCAGGCAAAGAAAGAGCTTGACAATTGAGTCTGACTTGAACGTAGCTCTAACTTTCATATCCTCAAAGAAACACCCTGTCTAGACTTACAGACATCAGAAATCAATAACATATGAATGGATTCCTCCTAAGTGACCTTATTATGTTCCTAGCAAAGTGAAGATACTCATCTAGAAAAAAAACAACAAAACAAAACAAAACCAAAACCCAAAACCCTAATGAGCTGAAGAATTTGATGTGTGTACTGTGTGTATTCTTCAATTCATGGGGATTGCTAATTACTGGAACTATGAGTTCAGATGCCATCAGGTCTGTAAGGACCTTTCTAAAACACAAAGCACTTTGTCACAAATCCATTTGCCTGCTACTTTTGAGAGCAAGATTGCAAACTATGCAAGTAAACAGCCTTGTGGTGTGGTTGACACAGGCCCAGAGCCGACAAGGGAACACAGCGGCTAGTTTCCCAACTCCAAAATAGGACTAAAGGACTTTGCGCTATAGGAGGAGTCGCTATGTTTTGTTTAATGGAACTAAATTTGTGCCCATTTAAATTGTGAGCAGGTGGCACTGGGTAGCAAAGCAACCCTGAAAATATTCCCACTTAGTGAATGCAGTTGTATGTATAATTAGCTGAGGGTTATTTTAAAGTACTCTCATCTCTGTGCTCTTTTGTGCAATTCAAACTGGTGAGGACTAGGGGGAGGCTTTTGAATTTATTATAAAAGTACAGCCATCCATCATATCATCTGTTAAGAAATAAAAATGAGGGACGGTATTGGGAGACCTCTCGGCATCTATTTATTAGGCTCAGACCAAAGGGAAGGGCTCTCTTTCTTTCAGAGGAATGAGTCAGTTGCTGGTGGGGAGAAAGGAACAAGCTAAACAATGGGTTCAAGAGGGAGAGGAGGCAGGAAAAATCAGCAGTACATCTGAGAGCCCTAACATTTGTTCATGTGAAATTTCAAACGCGAACAAAGCTTCGCAACGGAATGCCAAATATTCCTTACCCAAACATCCGTGAAGTGCTGACTCATGGCTGATTGTATGCCTCCAAGTGAATTCCAGGCCCAGCACTGAATTCCTCAGCATTTCAGTATGAAGCATACAATTTTAAACTCGCTCAGCTTCCTGAGGTCTAACTCAGGTGACTCTAGGCTCTGCCTCCATACAAGGCTGAGATCCAGGTCTTCTCAGGGACCTGTGTGTTTCTTCCAAGCCCACCATGTTCTTTCCCAGGCACCCCTCAGGTCTCTTCCCCTTTTGTCCCTCTCCCTGGTCTCTGAAACTGAACCACGGTCCTCAGTATTATTGCATAACAGAGGTTGGAAATCCTGGGTTTTGATCTTGACCATGTTACCTTTTTGCCCTTGAGGCTTCATTGTCTCTACTGTTAAGCAAGGGCATGAAATCCCTACTACAAGACACAATTCCTTGTGACATAGACATAAAAACAGTGGATTTTCAACTTCCAGCAGAGTTTCAAATGTGGTTTCGTGGACTTTACAAAAAGGTTCTTAGGAGCCATAAAGTGGAGGAGATGAGACCCTTTCTGTGAGGTGGGGTCTCCTGTGTTAGTGAGTTAGGGGCATGCTCATTATATAACTTAGTTAGGGGCATGCTAATGACATAGTTTTTCCCTGATAACCTTGCATGGTAAGATTTGGGTTTTTTTTTTCACATATAAATTAAAACCAACTATTTCAACATGTTGGACTGGAAGTTTCTTTAAAAAAAAAAAAAAAACTCAAATGTTTCATATAATATAAATTAACATTCATCAAAGAGATGCTATCATCTTCAGAGAAAGAACATGCAAACTCAAAAAAAAAAGTGAAAAGCAAAAAGAAACATTCCCTCTCTCCTCACAGGCTTGCCAAGCCCCCAGCAGAAGCAGGCTTACAATAGATTCCAAATCATTGCAAGCAGTGTCCGAGCCTGTAGAGAGAACCAGAAAATAAAGGCTTTGCAGAAGTGATTTTGAAAAGTCTGCTGCTCACCTGTACTCCTTCCATTCCTCAAGCACACAAAAGGGTGGTCTTAGGGGAAAGGATGGAGTGAGGTCATTGTAACATGAAGAAGCCTGGTTCTAAATAAACCCCAAGGCTTGAGATTAGTCTTTAATGCATTTGCTTTTAGAAGCCAAACCACAGGAAGTATCATCTCTTGTAGTATACACTGCCAACCACATGCAGGCTCACCCATAAAGCCCAAATCCCAGATCACAAATCAGAGGGGGCAGAGTTGGGTCCAGAAAATGGCCAGCCAATATGGGCTGACTTCTTGGGCGTCATAGTGAAGGGCCACAAACTAGGTGGTTCCAACAATGGAAATTTATCGTCTAGGTGTCTTGGGAAACCCAAGTCCAGAATGAGGTGTCAGCAAGTCTGCTTACCATGCCCTCTCTGGGAGTGGGGAGGACGGACTATCTCTGCCTCTTTCTTAACTTTGGTGGTCTTCTTGCCATCTCTAATGTTCCCTGATGACTTCCTTCACATAGCATTGTCTCTGAGTGGCTTTCTCTGTGTTCAAATTTTCCGTTTTTATAAGGATACCACCCATATTACAGGGGCCACATTTTTACTTGGCCAGATGAAACACTATACTTCCAAACAAGACCTCAGGCATGCTGCTAGGGATACTAGGGGTGCTAGAGATTGGTAATCTAGTATCTTTTGGGGGTATAGTTTAGCAAGTGACACCTGTTCACTCAGACTTGACTTAGGAAAGGAAAGAGAAGAATGCAAAGCCAGCTTCCATGGAGGTGATTGCTGTCTCACAGAACATGCCACCAGTGCCCAAGTCATCCACGGGACCTCAGTGGTTGAACTTAAGAACAGGCATGCCACACATAGGGACACACCCTAGCACATAGCCACCTGGCTTTATTGTGACATCAAGACTAATTTATAGTGGGTCCCTCCTATAATCCTTCTCAATTTTGGCTATGTAACTAACATGTAACCTACACAGTCACCTGCTGGTTGTACATCTCATCACATGTTCAGTCCATTTTGGCTCCTCTTTCTTTAGTAGCTCATGCATTTAGGTCAAGAAAAAAAACAAAAAAGCTCTTTTAGAAAGGAGATTTGAAATATATTTTTACCTATGTCTCTGTCTGGCATGGTTATTAGTCCACAGAAGAAACCATGATATTTATCACAGGCATGAACATTTGTAGTTTTCTGGGTTTTTTTTGTTTTGTTTTGTTTTTGTTTTTTTGTTTTTTTTTTTTTTAAATAGATAGAGTTTCATGTAGTCCAGGCTAGCCTTGAACTCTTTACATAGCTGGGAGTAACCTTGAACTCCAGTCTTCCTGCTTTCACCTCCTGTGTTCTAGGTGACATCATGGCCCACCATGGCTAGCTTATGAGGTCCTGGAAATCAAACCTCGGGCTTTGTGCATGCTAAGCAAGTACTCTAGCAACTTCTGAGTCACCTCTCCAACTTCATTGGTGGTTTAAAATTTTCAAGAATCATAACTGCAGAGTATAAGTACTTAGCTATCCCAACGGATAGCAACATGGCTGTTTTTAGTTTACTGGAGAGGACGCAGAAGCCCAAAAAAAGTTAGCCAAGTCAGACTTGGTCTCACAGCTACTAACTCCAGACAGAATACAGAGTAGCTCTTGGGACACTCAGCTCTACACATTGTTGTTTTGTGACAGAGTATCATGTAGCCCAGGCTAGCCTAGAATTCATGACCCTCCCGCCTCAGTCTTTGGGGTGTGGGGAGTATGGATATGTACCACCATACCTGACTCAAAGTCTCCATTTTAGGAGGGGTGGAGGAAAAAAAAAACTGTAACAGGACAAACTGGGTTGGGGAGGTAGTTCAGTGGTAGAGCACTTGCCTAGTAAGACACAGTCTATGAGATCAACACAAAGAACTCGAAGCTTTTTTTTCCCTAACTATAATCAAATATGGCAGTAATAACAAATCTCATGTTTATATTTTACACTTAAACATATTTTTCAAAATGTATTAAGTCTAGGTTTTATTTATCTTGTAAAAATAGGGTGAGTTTTTTTTTTTCCAGCCCCATTTCCTTGATGATAAATTGGAAGGGAAGTTCTCTAACTTTCCTAAATAAATTACTGAGTTGACAGTGGGGTTGGACAAAAAACCACCCTAGCTTAATTCTGAAATTGGCATGGCTTTCCAGAGAGGATGGTCTAACACCATATACTTGGAGATGGTGTAACTAGAAAGAAAGTATTGTAAGTGAAGGATAAAAAGAAGAAAATTGAGTAAGTTCCTGAGTATTTTCCTACAGAAAAAGAAAGCAACACACATATTCATCATGGCTGCTGCAGAGTTGAGCCCTGCATGGGTTGTGTGTGGGGGAGTGTAGGGGTGTGAGGGGGGGGGGGGATGCAGTCAAGATGTCACAAGATGTCAAGATGGCCTCGAATGTCCCTGAGAACAGGAAAAATGCTGTTCTAGGAAACACCCACAAGATTTGCAACTGGTGAAGGCAATTAATATATTTTTCTTTTTTTGTTTTTTTTTTTTTAATTTTTTTGTTTCGTTTTGTTTCGTTTTTTGTGGAGCTGAGGATAGAACCCAGGGCCTTGCGATTGCTAGGCAAGCACTCTACCACTGAGCTAAATCCCCGACCCCTATTTTTCTGCTTCATTACAGCATTCCCTCCAGTAGCCTACAACCCGAGTTCAGAAAAAGGCTTCCAGAAGGCAGAGTCTGAGCACTGCTGGAGGAATATCAGCTTGAGAGAACACAAAGCAAACATACTTGTTCCCAAATGGTGTGGCGAGCAGAGTGGCTGCCGGACATGAAATGAGAAAGCAAGCAGAGGTCATATGCAGAGGTTATCAGGCAACTTCTAAGCTGATTCTAGAGAAGTCTGAAGTGTGGCTGAAGGCTTGAGCAGAGCAGTGGACTTAACTGAGGTATAGCATGTCCAGTGACTGTCAACCCCACATGTCTACCTCCAAATTCCAGTTTCCAGGGTTTACCTACTTTGTTTTGTTTGGTTTGGTTTTTAGACTCCTGCTGGACATTTCTTCATATTAATCCTGCTGTGGCACTTTCAATGGGATTAAATCAGAATCCTATTGTCTCTTCAAGGTCTAGCCTGTGATTCTAGGAAATGGTATAAGTCCTTTGTGGGGAAAGATGAAGATTGAAAACACAAGGAATTGAGAAACAATATTTGGAGGGCAGAGCTAAATGAGCAATATCTTTGATTTGAAAAACAAACAAACAAACAAACAACAACAAAGCCAGATCTGTCCCAGTCATCTCTTTCCAGTTGTGCCCAGGATTTTAAAGTATACAATGCATGTGTGTGTGTAAGAAGCTGCATGTGTGCATGTATGGGATGCTTGTGGTGGGAAACTTGGGAGGTACTACTAAACCAGCCTTCAAGGACACGTGTTCTCACTGGCAACTAGAATGGCTTTCTTGCCACTCATGGCTGCTACCTGGCACCCGGAGTTGCTCTTGAAAAGATGAAATGAGGTATAGAACAAGAATTGCATTACTAAATGTTTCAAGCATTTCTCATACACATCTTTCCCAGGCTGGTCTTGAAGTCACAATGAAGAGAATCTTTAACTGTGGTCTCACTTCCACCTCCTCAGTGCTGGGATTATAAGCATATGCCACTGTATTTGGTTTGTGTGGTGCTGGAGATTGATCTCTATATACACACTGTGGTTCCCACATTTATATCTATCTATCTATCTATCTATCTATCTATCTATCTATCTATCTATCTACATAGGAAAAATAAATATATTTTTATAGGCAGCACATGTGGATCAGGGCCATTTTCACCCTATTTACCTTAGTATGAGTTACTCTGCCTGCCACACAGTAGGCTCTCAAAAATAACCTTTGAAGAGACTGAAATATGGACTTATGGTTCTAAGTTATTGCTCATCACTCTCTGGTCCATGGTGAGTACAGCAGTCTCTTATCCCATCTGACACTCCTTCAAAATGGAAAGATTTCTCTTGGCCCTTGACAGCCTATGGCCACAGCTACTGATTCTGCCCACTGTAGTTAGGTAGGAATCATCATCCCTAACCGAGTCTTGCTCTGCTTGGAGCCAGTCAGAACTCAAAACTTGTAGAGTTCTCGGAGCCAGGAGGCTTAAAATAGCCATTAGCAAGACAATTTCTGAAACGTAGGTAGGGCCTCAAACATTTGAGGCTGGGAAGAGCAATTTCCCATGATTCCTACCCAGAAGAAGCCACCTTGGAAAAAACCAAGGCCGCCTTGTGGAGCTGGATTTTCCAGGTCTGCAGGGCTCAAATCTCTAAGAGCTTTTTGAAGATAAAGAGCCTTGCACAGTAAATGATGCATAGATTACAATATGCTGATGCCACGCCTCCACTCACTTAAAGTGATTTAGTAAAAGGCCAGGGGTCACCAACTAACTCAATGCAACAGGGACCAATTAATGGCACAGACAAGGGGACCACAAAAGAGAGAGAGAGAGTGACCGCAGAATAATAGTTTTTGTTCCAGTCCATCAAGGTTTTGTTGAGTTTTCAGAAAATCTACTATGTGCTCAACACTCCACTGATTCTTGGGGGAAATCTAGAAGACATCATTACCTTTGCCTAAAGCTCACTTCCTCCCATAGGCCTCTAGCACACACCCCACAGGCGCCACCCTAACGTCCAAAACAGGAACACAATTATTCTTTCATTCTTACAGACTTTAGAGGTGTTCCAGCATCCAACCACACCCTCAACAGGTATACCAGGCCTACTCAATCCCACACAGGCCAAACTCTCCTGTATTATACACACAAAACCTCTCTCTACCTTATAGTTAGCCATATTTGATCACTTCCAAACTGTGCTGGTTACTCCTCATTGTCAACAAGACAGGATCTAGAATGGCCTTGGTGACAAACCTCTGTGTAAGCCTCTGAGGTTTTACCGAGGAAGGAATATCACTCTTCTGTGGGTAGTACCATCCCACAGGCTGGCATCCCAGACTGCATGAAAAGGAGCAAGTAAGTCGTGCATCAGTATTCACCCCTTCCTGCTTCCTGACGGTTGATGTGCGGCCAGATGTTTCACATGCCTGCCACCATGCCTTCCCCATCATGATGGACTGTATCCTCAAACTGGGAGCCAAAGTAAGCCCTCCCTCCTTCTCTCTCTCTCTACCTCCCTCAAGTTTCTTCTGCCGAGTATTCAGTCACAGCACCGAGACAAGAAATAGACTGGGGTTTAAAATCTCCTTCAGGCTCCAGCCTCTGAAATTGTCACCCTTTCAGCTTGGACGCCCTTCTCTAGAGTATTTTTCTTGCTTGCATTTCATGACCTATTTCAAGCACCTCACCCATCCTATGACCACTCCTTCATCCTTGGTCCTGACAAGATGCTCTTCTCATTTGCACTGATGTACAAGACCCATGGAATCCTTCCTCCTCCTCCCTGCCCAGCTATGGATACATCCTTGACTTCTATGAGGCTCCATGCCAGGTACTTTGTCTACAGCATCTCTAATAAGTGCATGTGACAATCTTGACTCATAGACAGTGCTTGCAGATGAGGAACTAGGTCCCGGAAACTTCTGTATGTTGGTCAAGTTCACACAGCCAGCAAGTGGCAGGGCCAGCTGCCTCTGGCTCGAATGCCCTCGTGTTTTCCTCTCTGTTACTTTTCTAATTAATAGGATAAAATAGCTACTTTTTTTAAATAAAAGTAGCATAGGAAAGGTTTATAATGGTTTCCCATTTGAAAGTATTGCCCATAGTGTTGGTAGGCATAGTGGCAGGGGTGGAGATGGCTGGTCACATTGAATTCACAGTTAGGAAGGAGAGATGACTGTTGATGTTCATCTGGCTTTTTTGCTCTCTCTCTCTCTCTCTCTCTCTCTCTCTCTCTCTCTCTCTCTTCTCTCTCTCTCTCTCTCATTACAGGAACCCTCTGCATTGATGGTGCCACCCACTTCCAGGATGGGTTCCCCCTCTTCAGTGAAACCTTTCTGGAAACATTGTCATGGCACACCCAAGCGCATTTCCATGGCAATTCTAATCTAATCAAATTGATAATGGAGATTAATCATCACACTCCTCAATACACCTTTTAAAGTCATACTAAACTTAACCTTCAGGAAGATTCTCCTAGTATACCCTCCTAGAACACAATAATCCCTGCAGTGTGAAAAAAAATATGCAAGAAGGTTGAATATGAGACCAGGTGGTGAGAGCGCAGGTGTGGGAGGCCTGTGACACAGTTGCAGTCTGTTGCTTTCTGGGGATTTCTCCTTATTTTCGGACTGTCATTTAGGTGATTATTAGTAGTTACAAGACACCTTTTATCAATGTCTCTAATTTTCAGAGTCAGCCTAAACGCCTTTTGTTTTTAACTACAACACAGCAGATCTTTATGTTAGACATTTCCAACAAGCATCAAAGCCTCTGTTGACGCTGCCTCTGCTTTTATTCTCCAGTTTTGCTAATGCAAGGGACAGGCTGTCCTAGTAATTATTACTAGGCTAATGCCAGGTTCAGCTTAGCACATAAAATACCTCTTCAGTGTAGCTTTCTTTGCAAGAGATCAAAACATTTTTTTAATGGCAACATCAAACAGAATCAACATGTAAACACATTTCAATAAGAATTCTTTCCTCTCCAGTGATTTCTCAATATTTGGAACTCTTTATTAGTTTCCTCTGCTTCCAAATGGTAACACAGCACATTATTTTCTTCTTACCCTATTCTGAGATGCTTTATTGTATTTACTGACAGTCAGTGTTTTGTGCTATGTTTTTGGCAATATTCTAGAACTATTTAGGTTTGTCACATTGCTTGACTTCATAGGTTAGGAAGGAAAATAGTGTATGTTTTTAATATCACACTATTTTTCCTCATTGTTCCTCCTTTTTTTTTCTATTTTCCCTTTGCAAAAGCATCACTGAATGCCTTGGAACTACCCGTTCCTAACATTTCCTAGTCTTTTCACTTGATTGGCAAAAGAAAAATGGCATGAGATCAAAATACAATCACTGGCTTCTTCTTTACAGCATGGATGTCTCACCCATACACGCCTGAGCACAAGAGTAAGAAAATTTGGACTACTGTTTTCTCAACACAGGGGAAACAGCATAGCGTGCTTTACCTGTTTGCAAATAATTCCGCCAGGTCTGGCATTTCTAAGATGCCCTCTACTCATTAGAAGTCCCATGCAAACCACATGGACAGAAAATGTGTTGATCTCTTACAGGCTAGCCTTCTTCCTAACGCAGGAACATACAAATACTCCATTAAAGTCAGGAGCAAAACAGGCATGCATGCCCCAATGCTGATGTTTAATATTATTCTGATGGAATTGGCCTATTAAAATACATAAGAGAAAGAAAGAAAGAAAGAAAGAAAGAAAGAAAGAAAGAAAGAAAGGAAGGAAGGAAGGAAGGAAGGAAGGAAGGAAGGAAGAGGGAGGGAGGGAGGGAGAGAGGGAGGGGGAGGGAGGGAAGGAAAGGAAGGAAGGAAGAAAGAAAGAAAGAAAGAAAGAAAGAAAGAAAGAAAGAGAGGAAGAGAGGAAGGAAGGAAGAAAGAAAGAGGTATTTTTTAAAAATATGAAAGAGGCAGCAAAATTACCAGTTATCTGTAAATATTCAATGCCTAAACCTGAGCAAGTCAGACGAACACTTTTATCTGAGAATTGCACAGAGGAACTGAACAAAGGTAGCCTGAGAAAGTCAATAACTTTTCTAAATGGTAGTCGGTAAGATGACATATCCAATTTTTAATAACGTTAAAAATGCAAAACACCTAGGAATACACTTAAAGAGAAATAAGTAAGAATCTATATAAAAAAGAAAGTGTACACATTGTGGATGGACGGAAAAGACAGGAAGAACTACAAACAGGATGTCAGCCTAAGGAGAACAATTCTTTCTAAGTTACGATGTAAGCGGGATACAATGTTTAAATACCTATAAGGAAGCTAGTCCTGAAGTTTAGAACAGACAAATAAAGAATAATCATAATGATGATGCAAAAAGAAACAGAGTAGCTTACTAGACATTGAAAGAGATCATGTTCCTCAAAGTAATACAGAATGCATCTGTGCCACAGGCGAGAGCAGAATCAATATAAACTGAGTCTGTTCCCCAAGGAGACTAGAATTTGGTGCATAAGAAAGTTGGCATTGCATTTTATCAGAGAAAGATGGATTCCCAATGACAAAGAATGGTTATCTGGGGAAAAAATACAGTTAGATCCCCAGTTTATATCCTACATCAAAGTAAGCAGCGGAATAAATATATAAATAAATAATTCAGATGAAAACTTGACAACATAAAAATTTAAGGAAGATTCTTGAAAGAGTTATGCAAAATAGGAGAAGGCAGTCACATGAGGCGACACACTCTGTGGTGGTTCCCTGTGTCTGAATCATCTAGAGCAGGCCCAACCACAGAGATGGAAAGCAGATAAGTGGATTCGATGGTCCTGGAGGAGGAGGAAATGGGGAGTGACTGCTTAATGGGTACAAGGTTTCTTTGGGGGACAATGAAAATGTTCTGCCATTAGACTGTGGTAATGGTTGTATAACTACAAGTAAGAAAAGAAACCGCTAAGTCAGACTAAAGAGTAAGTTATATCCCAACAAAGTTATAATTTCAAAAGTACTAATAAGATGAGACAATTTTAAAAACATAATTATCCAGTGGAGAGGGCCTAAATACGTCAAAATTCATCGAGCCAAAAAGAATCTGACAACATAATTTTTAAAGAAAATTCTCCATGAAAGAAACATGAAAAGTCAAGTGAAAAAAAAAAAAAAAACATGTAAGACAAACATTCTAATTTTCTGAGTTGCAAAATACTATTCAAGATCCACAGGCAGGAGGAACCCAAGATCCACAGCAGAGGAATGGGCAAAGAACCCACACGCACATTTCCCAGAAGGAACCAAAATACTTTGCTAACACGTGAAAATGCATCCAGGAGTATCTCCGTTCAGAGGAGCCCATAGAAAAACTACAAGAAGTGAGTGATTTTTCACCTCTCAAACTGGCAAAGATCACAGAACTTAGCAGCACCATCCACAGAGGAGAGACACACCCAAGCAGACCCAGCAGGAGGCTGGCTACCAGGCCTGCCAAACTGGAGGCCGATTGGAAAGGCTCGCCAAGATTGAAACTGCATATTCCTTTTGATCCAATAATATCCCTGGAGTAATTTCTCCTCCAGAAGGGCTTGCTGACACACAGAGTGCTATTTTTTAAGAAGTTATTCACTTGAAACATTGTTCAGAGTAGCAAATGACTTCAAACAATTAAAAACCAAGCCACTAATGTGGGAATGAATACATCAGGACAAAACCTTAAACAAAAATATTATTTAGACACTCAGAAGAGTTAAGCTGCTACTGCTGTCTGTATTCTGACTAAGCAAGTTTGAGACACTGTGCAGTGACAGGAGAAAAGAACACCATGTAAGGTATACAAAAAGGCACATTTCTTTTAAAAGTGAGAATTAAAAAGAATTGTTATCGTCCTCTCTCTCCCTCTCTGTCTATGTGTGTGTCTGTGTGTGTGCTAGAGTCTTTCTCGAGCTGCGTCTCTCCTTCCACATGTGAGTCTCAGGGACTGAACTTGGGTCATCAGGCCTAGCAGTCAATGCCTTTACCCACTGAGCTATCTCACCAGCCCCAACCCAGAATTATTGATTATATAGTTATAAAATATCATCCAACATGCCTGCAAGAAAATAATAGTGCTTTCCTCTAAGTAAGAACAAAAGTAACAGGGACATTTCTTTTTTTGGCAAAAATCTCGTGTGCTTTTGCGTTTTTATTGATTCAAGGCAAAAAAATTGTTTCATAAGGAGAGAAAACAAAAACACATAAAAGATAATGGAATGAGCAAAGTGAGTGGTTTAATTTTGGATAGTCTCTTGTCTTTAATATGGGCATATTTTAAAATGTTTATTGTTTTTTTTCCCAGGGCCTCACTTTTGTTTTTGAGGCAACGTCTTCTTATTCTATAGCCTAGGGTGGCTTGCAACTCAATATTATAACCCAGAAAGCTGGCCCTAAACTCATGGAAATCCTTCTATCTCAGCCTCCTGGATGACTGGGATTAGACTGCATGTAGCCAAGGCTAGCCTAAAGCTTGCTGTATGGCTGAGGATGACCTTGAATCTCTTCTCCTCCTTCCATTTCCCCTGTACTGGATTACAAGTATACAATAGTGTTGCTGTTTGAACTCAAGACCTTGTGCAGTCTATGTAAACATTTCTACCAGATGAGCTATATCTCCAGACATTCGCCCTCAAGAATTTTTAAGAAACAATAAACAAAACTCAGATTTCCTAAACAGCCAGCTTCCAAAACCTTTCCTCTGACTCCTGATGCCCTGGGCATCTGAGTATAGTTTATCTGATAGAAGAGCTTGGGGGACCTCTGACTTGATTCTGGGCAACAAGGTCTTGTCTTAATTAGGGTTATTATTGCTGTGAAAAGACACCATGACCAAGGCAAATCTTATAAAGAAAACATTTAATTGGGGTGACTTGCTTACAGTTTCAGAGGTTCAGTCCATTCTGACCATGAAGGGGAGCATGGTAGCACGCAGGCAGACATGGTGCTGGAGCTGAGAGTGCTACATTTTGCAGGCAACAGGAAGCTGACTGGCTGTCACACTGAGGGAAGCTTGAGAAAAAGAGACCTCACAGCCCACCCTTGTAGTGACACACTTCCTCCAACAAGGCCATACCTCCTAATAGTGTCACTCTCTTTTGGGGACCATTTTTTCAAACCACCACAATTACCATGCTCCTCATCCCCATTTTTAGAGCTAGAGAACCATCTAATGTTCCCTTAAGACTGACTCATCACAAGGGCAATGATAGTATTTTCATAACCAGGGAATTAATTTTGGTTCAGACCATGAAACCAAACTGTGTCCCTGGTTTCTTTACTGTATTGCTCAGCCAAAACAGAGGCCCACCACCAATTCACTTGTCAAGGATCTAGACCTATTTTTCACTCTTTTCATTTAACAAATACTGACCCATAACTTCCCACATTCAGCTCTAAATACACTGACCCATGGATATGTACTTTAGAAGAAAAAGATATTTTAACAAAGTGGAAAACTAAAATGGTCTCATTGTTATGGGTCGTCAAAGACATGCTTATTTCCTCTTGGAGTGCTATGGCTTGGATCTTCAATGCCCTGTGAAGCCCTTGCATTAAAGGCTTGATATCCAGACTGACATTATTGGGAAGTAATAGACTCTATGAGGCAGGGCCTAGGAAGAATTGTCCAGGCAGTGTAAGCCCCGCTGGGAGACAGCAGGACCCCAACCCTGGCCCACTTCTTTTTTTTCTATCCTTCTCTATTGATTGCATGTAGCCCAGGCTGGCCTGGAAATCCCAAGCTGAAGAGGCTAGCTTTGAATTTCTGGTCCTCCTACCTCTGCCTCCCAAGTGGTTACCACCATGCCTGGCTTCTAAGCCCATTTTCTTCATCCACCTTTGCATTATGGCTGCAGCTGGATAGCTCTATTTACCTCTCACTCCCATAATGATGTGCTCCCTCACCCCTAACCAGCACCAACTGATTGATTATGGACTGAATCGTATAAAACTGAGGGAAGAAACCTCCCTCAGACTTAAGGCCTGCACTCAACATTGGGGAAATCATGGCTGGTATTGGAAACATAACAAACTACCCTGGGATAGTGAGGTCATGGATCTTAGAGGAGAACTCACTCCTGCCACAGAATTAAACCAACATAATTACTAACTGCATTCTAAATACTTACCTTACATCTACAGGTAAGTGTTACTCTTACACATCATCATAGAAGCTTCTCGTGCGACTGACAGAGACCATTACAGAAAACCACAGCTGGTCAAAATGCAGAGAACAATTGATTGTGGGGATCCCAGTCTCAGTGAATACATCTTTAACACAAGTCTTGCACCAAGGGCTCAGGAGGCAGTGAGGAAGAAGGGGTCGGTGGGATTATAAGAGTCAGAGGAACAAGAAGCCTGCTAGGAGATTGTATTTCCTAGAAATGACAGAGAAGCTTCACCTAAGATACCCTAACAATATGGCCGCCTAAACACAACCTGAAAAAGAACAACACTAATAGATAAGCTGACACAGAAGGTGGAAATCTCACGTGGCATCATCATAGACAAATAACGACAAGCAACTGACAATTGCTGGGAGTGAGAGAATTAGTCATCTCCAAGAATGAACGCTAATTGTTATCTAATAATAAGTAGGCAGCCCTGAAAGTATATACACATAAGGAACACTGAGTGAACTCAGATTGTGTGTGTGTATTTATATTTATGTCCACATATATGTTTAATACTATATATAATAGTTGAGTATATATATGAAAAAAATGGACACAAGTGTGAGAGGGAGTGAGGGGTGAGAGGAAAGAACATGGGAGGGGTTGGAAGGAAGAACAGAAAGGGGGCAATGGCATAATTATATTTTAAATTAAAAAATAAAAATAAAAAAGCCTTTTCACTTTATACATTGGTTATCTCTGTTCCATTCCAACACTGGAGAGCTGGGCCATGGAGTAATTACACACTGCCCCATGTGGGAAGGTGGAATCTGATGCTGCCCTAGAAGAAACTATGCCTATGCAGACACAGGAAGCAGGAGACAGACCCTGGGAATGAAACCAGCAAGGCTCAGCCGAAGGCCGGGAGAGCCTGGGGTAGGAGGGGTCACAGGTAATTATGTGTTGCTGGAGCACAGGCTGCAGTGAGCAAGGCTAGGCAAGGAGCCTAAAGTCAACTGTCAAGACAGCCACAGTGTCCAGAAACTGCCGAGAAGAGAGGTGAGGACACAGACTGAGTGTGCTTTCCAGGGCAAGTAGGGAGTGGCAGGAGAAGACCCCGAGGGAAGGAGGTAAGAGGCAGAGAGAAATGAGCATAAAGGCAGGCAAAGATGCTTTCAAGAGACTGAGAGTCACCAGCAGCACAGTCCAGAAAGATGGAGTGAGGGCCGACTAGGGGGCTGCTGGCTGGGTCCTGTAATGAGCCAATGTAGAAATGAAGGAGAAGAGTCCCCAGAGTTTAGGAGATACAGCCCCCAGCTCCTTATGCTGTATGATGAGCTCTATGTGGGTGGTGTATATGAATGCAGGCACCGGGGGAAATTAGACAGAAGTAAAGGTTTCCTGAATACACAATTACAGACAAATGATTCAGAAAGTAAAGGCTTAAGGAACCCAAGGTGTTTCTTTCAATGTTTGCCAGTGTTGCATCCCAGGGCTTCACTGCAGCTTCAGTTCTGAACACAATATGCACATGTTTTCAGGCCATAAAAAACCAACAAACGATGCCTGAGGTACCTCAGCTTAGGTTGGAGACCATTGTACGTTATGGACTGCCATATTTTTGTTGTTGTTGTTGTTGTTGTTGTTGTTTTGTTTGTTTTTTGTTTTTTGTTTTTGTTTTTCAAGACAGGGTTTCTCTGTGTAGCTTTGGAGCCTTTCCTGGAACTCACTCTGTAGCCCAGGCTGGCCTTGAACTCACAGAGTTCCACCTGGCTCTGCCTCCCGAGTGCTGGGATTAAAGGCGTGCGCCACCACTGCCCAGCTTTTTTTTTTTTTCCTTCAAATGTTTTTACTATACATACAGAACTCTGCTCTTACAGAAACATAGTAGTTTCATTAAGGAAAACAAAGACTTCTCATTATTTTCCAACTGCCATGCCTCAGCATGTAAGTATGAAATTAGTTCATCTTTGGGTTGTACTGCATGTAACACTTGATTTTATAAACTGCTGTCTGAATTGCTGACTTGAGTTTCATAAGAAAGTCATTGATCAGAACATCTAACCATTTCTAAAATGGCTCTATATATACTTCTGCCATTCTCTAGTATGTATTTATGCTAAACTGTGCTCTAAGCATTAATTTATAAACTTACAATGAAGATCAACTCTGAAACCCTTGAAGATATTCTGCACTCCAAAGCCTCAAATATTCAGCCAATATTTCATTCTTTCTGTAAAAATGATAAAACACATCCATCTCATTAGCATGCAAATTTTTTTTTATCTTTAATCAATGGTAAAGTTGCACGTGCACCAAAGTATTACTCTAAAATACAATTTTATGATTTTGACTTGTATACATCTTTTATATACCTACACACTCAGAGCCAGGCTCTCAAGTGAAAGTGGTCACACTTGGAAAACATTTAAGAAGACCTGAAGGATTTATGGCAGGGACCTCAGTGGCAATACTAGTGTGGAACAATGGGAGAGAGAGTGTGATTTCAGAACAATTGGAGGTTACGGAAAGAATGGAAAAATTGACGTGGTTTAGAGATAAGGAGTTTAAAGGAAGGTGTCCACCGTGTCGTAGAAGGAGGCCAGTGGGTGTACTAAGAACTTGAAGAGAAAAATTGAGGTTAACAGAAAGATGATGAAAAGCCAAGAGGAAGTGAGAAACATAGTAGAGATGACACAGGAGCAGAGAAGGCAATATCCAGACAGTCAGGAACACAGAGGCAATGGCTCTGTGGGAGGGAGATGCTCTCACCCCTGAGACCAGCGAACCGGGAGTGGACAAATGGACATCTAAGATTGTGGTCTGGAAGCAGTGGACACAGCACTGAGAAGAGAAGAGAGGTGAAGGGTCTATCAGCATTCCCAGGGTCCATAAGAAAGCAAGAGGGATGATGTCCCTCTATAGACAGGGGGTGTGAGAATAAGTCTTGAAGAGACTGGCTCTGGACTTGAGCCCATGGCAGAGGTGACTGGCATCGACTGGAGAAGAACAGAGAAGAATATTGAGCAGTTGAAGAAAGGACTGCATGTCTCTGAATTACTAGAAAAGAACAGACATTTGACTCCCATGAGATCTGGACCAGCAGGAAGACAGTGTGCCCGAGGGGGCCAGAGAGAATGACTAAGGAGCAGGGGCATGGCAATTCCAGGAGAGTGACACATGAGTTCCACAGAAGAAAGCAGAAAAGCCTACTTTATATTTGATGAGTTATTACAAGATAGGAATTCAAAGGTTCCAAACACAAAACTATGTCAAGCTGTATAGCCATCCTCATTTGGCCAGCATTGTTTACATACATGTATTGAAATGTCATATACCCCACAACCACAGTTATTATGTATCTATGTTTGTTTTGTTTTGCTTTTGAGACAAGGCCATATGTAGTTCATGCTGGCCTTAAATTTGATATATAACTGAGGATGACCTTGAACCTGCCTCTACCTACCAGGAACTGGAGATACAGTTGTACCACCATGCCTGGTTTCCATGGCACTGGGACTCAGGTAGGGCTCTGGTTGCTTTACCAACTGAGTTACATCCCATCTTCCAGGTTTTAATTTTAACCAGACATTTTAAAAATTGTTTTTTGGCGGGTGGGTGGTGCTCAGTGGTTAAGATGGCTTGCTGCTTTTGCAGACGACCGGACCTGGGTTTGATTCCAAATACCCATGTTGGGCAGTTCACAGCTGCCTGTAACTTCAATTTCAGGGGATGTGATGTCCTCTTCTGATCTTTGCAGGAACTACATGCACCCACTACATAGGTAGCCAAGCAGGTTTACACATCTACACACATCAATAAAACTAAGTAAAATTTAAAATGTTTTAGGAGATGGAAATATTAACCACATTCATTTGATCCCTTAGGCACTGTGTACACTGTGTACACATCAAATTAATTACAGTCCATATATCTGTATAAACAAAATGATGATTTATATTGAGAAAAAAAGTAGTAAATGATAAGAGGAGTCGCAGGTTTATGACTGTAAGATTTTGAAAGTTCTAAGGGCTGTTGATACTAAGGTCTTGTGTGTGGCTGTGTCCATACATGCTATCAAGGAGAATGAAATGAATGCTCATGATGTGGAGACTGAGGGATGGTAGCAAAAAAGGGGGATACATCCTATCCCAGCCAGGGATCTCTCTTACTCAAACAGAGAGAAGTGCTTTGTCATCATTTCATCAAAAAAGAGAAGCCCCGTGCCTGCTCCAAGCCTGAAGGCAGGATACAGATGTTCTGATTCACATTCCTTACTTTTCATCAAATTCAGGTCATTTTCATGGAGAGACGAACAGGTGCATGGCCTAGGATCACGTGATTCCTTAAGAAGCAGCAGAGAGCTCAGGCCTTGCTGAGCACCAGGGATGTGGCCTAAGACAAGCCAGTCCACCTTTCTTGAACGTGGCACCTGGATTTCCATAGCCTTTCTAGACCTCAGCCTCATCTAAAGAATGTGGGCTCCTGGAGAAGTTTCACAGAGCTGCTCGACACACAGCAGGGCTGGTGCTGAGCAAAAGTTAGGGGATGCTATTATTCTTCTACAGCCACGGAAAATTACTTTGTGGGACATAGAAAAAGCAAAAAGCAGAAGCTGTGAAGAAAATAAATGTGTAAAATGGGAGGGGCATTTACTATCTTAATTTATAACTGCTTAAAAGTAGGTCACGCAGAGAAATGAAAACATATCTAGATTAGAAATTAGTCCAGGGGGACCAGAGAGATGGCTCAGAGGTTAAGAGCAGTTGTGGGTCTTGCCAAGGACTTGAGATCCATTCCCAGGACTCACATGGTGGCTTATAATCATCTACACCGCCAGTTCCAGGAGATGCAACATCCTCTTCTGGCCTCTGAGGGAAGTAGGCACACACACACACACACACACACACACACACACACACACACACACAGGCCAACACCCATTTTCATAAAATAAATAATAAATCTAAAAATAAAGTAAGGAAACTAATCCATGAATGCTCCCACAGAAGAGTTAAGAAGTAGAGACAATCTAAATGCCCATCACCTAGTATTCGATAGTAACAAAGAAGGAGGGAGGGATACTCGGCAAGCAGATTCACCTTGGGAAGACGTGAGGATAAAGGCACTCACCGCAGTCCACAGAGCACAGGATTCTATTTGTGTGAAATGACTGCAATAGCAAATGTATATATAGCAAAAGCAGATCCATGGTTGCCAGGAGCTGGAAGTGGTAGACTGGGAGAACATGAGAAGGGACAGTTGATGGGTGTAGGATTTCCCTTTTGGGGTGATGAAAGGCTCTAAAATCTACATCAAGAGTTGCACTCCATTGCACTTTTTTTAAATTTTTTTTTTTAGTGAGCCTGACCGATCCCATCTATGTCCATTTCCATTTACTGCAGGAAGAGCATTCCTCTTCCTGGAGAAGAGATGGAGGGATGGGCAGTGTGGCACTCATGAACATCAAAAGCCATGGCTCATCTTCCATCATGGACACTCTCAGGTAGATGTGGGGGAGTTTGTCTTCTTTCTTTTGCTCCTCCCAACCTCACTACTACATCCTCTTTCCCTACATGAGCCTGGGAGTTCAATCAACCGCTGTTGGACGATGGTAAGCAAGTAGCCTAAGGTGAATGAATCTTTCCTACCCAGTTTAGAGCTGGGACCCCTGAGGGGCATTTTTGGAGCACTGGGTTTCTCGCTTGGCCATACCATGAGGACAGGATTCCTGGAGGCAAAACTTAGCCTAACAGACAATGTCGTTGTCTTTAGGGAACAATTTACAAGGGGAATATTGAAAAGCCTTTCCTCATGCTCCACCAGCTGTTTGACTTACCTGAGAAACATGCCAATAACTGCATACAAAGCACCTCTAACATCCTATCATCAGTTGAGTTCCAGGAAATCGAACTTCCTCATTAAAACCAGCAGTGTCTTTATGGGAATGCTGACTTTTCAAAAAAGCCTATCAGTTCACCCATTTGAAAAAATAATTACAATCATAAGCTTCACCAGATTAATAATTCCTACATGAACTGGTAGCTTTTGACCACGAGTAATAGAAAGGGCAATAAAAGACCTGCCTTGGTTATTATTGGAAGCTTCCGGAAATTAAATTTGAAAAGATTCCTCAAAGAATTTCTAGGTAAAGCATTTTACTACGCAGGGCTCATAACAGTTCTCTGAATGTTAAAGCCGCTTCATAAAGGGCTCAGCACTGGAGACCCCAAACAGACAATAAAGCATCATGTTTTACAGCAGTTTATGCCGATGGTCAGCAGAGTGTCAGTGATAAAACAGAAACTCCAACAGAGGCAAAGCACATTCGGAGGCCATAAAGGAACCCACTGGGTCCGATTTCCATCAAGAGATGTTGACTCACTCCATTTGATGGGTGTCATCTGCAAGTGAACCGGAGAACCAGTACAACCGACAGCCCTGGGATTCTGCAAGTGGGGAGGGGGACTTCTGAAAGAGAAATGGGAGTTTCCAAGACCCAGGAAATCAAAGATTCCTCCATATCTCCAGATGTTAAAATAGTGATGGTGATGGGGATGATGATGATGAAGGCCTTGGGGCTAGAAAGCTGGCTCAGCAGTTATAAGTACTAGCTACTCTTGTAGAGGATCTGGGTTCAATTCACAGCACCCATATGGTGGCTCACACTGGTCTATAACTCAGTCCCAGGGGATCTGACTCCCTCTTCTGGGCCCCATAGTCACCAGGGATGCATGTGGTACATAGACAAAAATTCAGGTAAAACACCCATACACATAAAATAATCAAATTTTTAAAAATTACAGAAGATAATGGCCTGGAAATTTGTAAACTTGAATTTGTTATAAAATATTAATCAATAGAGCATAATGATTTATATATTATCCTTAATACTTCATGGGTTGTTTTGTATCTAAATATAAAATACAATTCCATGTACTGTTTGTGTTTGAGGAGAGTCAAAAATCAATCATGGGATTTTGAAGTGGTGCCTTTTTTCTTTTAAATAATGTATATGTGTTAAATATGCACATATATGCAGTTATGTGTGCCAGGCATGAGCACCAAGGCCAAAGGAGCACACAGGTGTCCTGCTCAGTCATCTTTCCCTCTTGAGACATGTTCACTGCCTCAGAGCTAGGCTGCTAGCCAGCAATCCTCCTGTCTCAGCCCAACTTGCAGCACTGGCTTGCAATAACCGTGATGGCATCCTGCTTCGGTTTGGGTTTGAACTCTTCACGCTTATTTATGCAGGAAACATTTACACCCACTAAGCCAACTCCCCATGCCCCAGAGTCCCCCCTTAATTAATGAATTTTGTCGGCATTTTACGATTTTGGATCACACCAATACACTGAGGTTCCTTTTAGCAGCTCTAAAAACATTATAGTCAGTGTAGTTAGGAGACTATATAGGCTGCTGTGTAATGTTTTAGTACCCAAGGCTCAGGATAACATAAGAGTACTTCATTATATAATACCTCACTTTTAAACAATAGTGCTCTTCAGCTCACAAAATCACTTTCTCTTCATGTTCAAGCATATGTACGCATCTTTGTATTAAGCCACACCTTTGCAATTCAATTTCTGCAAAAACCATTGCAGAGGTATCTGCCAGTTAATGAACATTAAACACAAAGGTGACTTGGGATCTATGAAGACGGTGCCGAGAGGATGATCGATGACTGAGGATGATGGGAGAAAGCTGTTGACACTGAAATTAGTCTCACAGTCCTGACAGCAACAATAAACCATCAAAAGATACAATGAAACACATCAAATTGGATGCCTCTTGCACAGGCTGGCAGTATTGTTTTAAACACAGAAGGGAAAGGCCATTAAATACGACTGCAATTCACTAGAATTTAACTACAGTGGCTTTATAGTCTGAATCTGCCAGCACAAGTCAGAATAACAGGCCAAAAAAAAATGTTTCTTACCACTGCCGGGAAGCAGGAGGAGGTGGGGAACAGAGTACTCTTTGCAGTATGGAAGCACCTCTCTCTCACAGCCTCGCTCCCTGACAAGCTTACATCATCTCCTGCCTTCTCTTTCCACCTTTTCCCAGAACCACATCAGCAACATTTGTGATCAGACTCTGTCAGCTGCTCTGCTAACAATGGGAAATTTTGATTTGTACACAGAGAGGAAGTTTCCTAAGGGGAACATCTCCAGAACTGAGGCTCAACACCATTCCAGTTTACAGTCTGATGCAGGCAAGAGTGCTTCTCAGCCCAGATTATACACACACAGAGATCGGAAGGAAACAAGGTGTGTAATCTGGAAGTTGGCTCCAACAGACTCAGGAGATGTGTAAAAACCAAGGGAAATGGTCCACAACTGTGTCTCTGTGCCAACAAACTATAAAATGCTCAGTACTTTCATGCTAATTAGCTCTTTTGCTTTAATGGTTTGGACTGTCCCCTTTCTACATGTAGAATACACACATGCATGCACATACACACACACATAAAGAATATACACTTCAGAGTTATTTAACCTTTTACAAGCCAACACAGCAATCAATTACTTTGCAAGATATCCAGAAAAAATGCCTTTTTTCTCTTCCTTTTTATTCAATAGAATGCCGTTTTTCTAAAGTTTCTCTTTTGCCTGTGTATAAAAGCTGCTCTTAGCTGTAAGTCCTACTAAAGATAAATTGCGAGATAAAAATGAAATCACTATTCCAATTCATGAGAGCATTTGAAGGCCCTCCAAAAGGGAATGTTTCTCCAAACAGAAAGAGACTATTAAATTTTAAAGGCAAGGCTATCATCAAAACAAGGGCAGAGTAAAGTACACATAAGTCAGGTTGACAAACCCATATTGATAAAGCACAGATAAATGCTATCTCTGAATAACATGCCCGGGACAGGCTGGCCTCAATTTATGAATGAGTCGTGTACAGAAAGTTCATTTGTAAATCGGTTACTTGGAGTTCCAAACTCACTTTGCAGGGAAACCATGCTGTAACTAGTGCTTACTTTTATTGAAAGGTGATCAAGAGAGAGTGCATACACAGGTGTTCTCCTGTACCAATAACTCTCAAGCACACTGCTCCTGTGCATGCTGCTCCTGTGCACACTGCTCTCTGTGCACACTGCTCTCTGTGCACACTGCTCCTGTGCATGCTGCTCCTGTGCACCACTCCTGTACACACTGCTCCTGTGCACACTGCTCCTGAGCACACTGCCCCTGTGCACACTGCTCCTGTGCCCACTCCTTCTGTGCACACTGCTCCTGTGCACATTGCTCCTGTGCACACTGCTCCTGAGAATACTGTATGAACAATGCTCCTGTGCATATTGCTCCTGTGTATGCTGCTCCTGTGCATGCTGTTCTTGTGCATACTGCATGTACACTGCTCCCTTGCTGGTCAGGGAGCTCAAACAAGAAGCCCTCTGTTGGATATTCACTAGTTTCTCTCTGCTTCTTACATGAGTTAAATGCTTTCTCCCAGCCACATAAAATAAAAGCATGACAATAATCTTATATAATGAACCTTCAACCTCTCTCCTCCAGGTCTACTTCCTATGTTCAGTTGCCTGACAAATCAAAGGTTAGTCAAGAGTTCTCATCAGGGAAGACTTACTGCAGATTTGGTGGCAGATGGAGCAGACTCGAGAGAGTAGACTGGAGAGAAGACCAATCTTAAAAGAAAGGGACGCAAATGATGACACATGACGATGACTAGGATAATGGAAGGAATTCCACTGCAATATAGTGAAGGTGACTAAGAAACGGATCCAGCTCCTACCAGGAGGAGAAAGAAGAGAAGGAGGGTGAAGAAAAGGAGAATGAGGAGGGAGAGAGAATGAGGAAGAGGAGGAGGAAAGGAAGAGAAAGAGGAAAACGGGGAAAGGAGGAAGAGGAACAAGGAGGATCTTGACCAATAGGAGGCCTAGATAACAGATAGGGTTTCCCTTCAAGGCTAGGGTGGTCATGGTGGGGCATCTGTCAGTGGCAGCATTTGGAAATTCGCTCCTTACCTCTGTATATGGAGCCATTGTGACTACTTGCCCTTCCCTCCTAGACAACAGTGAGGAAGGGAAATTCAGATATAGATGGCTTGAAGGAGAAAGGATCCTGGCAATATGGACCCGGGAGGCACCGGGTGTACCTGGAATAGAGTTGTGATGTTCTGGAAATAACTGCCCAGTGGGTGTGAAGGACAATGGGTCAGGAAGTTACCTGGTCTTGACAGATGCTGGTGAGCTGTCCAACAATACAACTTCCCCAGTTTCTTTGATACACAGTTGACGTTTTCTGGCTTCCTGTTGCTAGCTACATCCATTGGCCAGTTTCTGCCAATTCTATTAACGAACCTCCAACAAATCTGTTCCCTCTCCCTTCCTCCAGCTGTGAAAGATGCTTGAGGTCTCCCAACACCTAAGGAATGGCTGAACAGCACCATCAGAGGAAAGAGCCTGGTCTGGAAATGGCCACCTTATAAATGTACCTTACTCTGGCTGGAGAACACCCCCAGTTAACTATAACATGACCAAAAAGGAACCTTTTTACATGCATTCTCCTTCCCTCACAACAGTTGCTACATGTAATGACAGTGAGCCCTCCTAATCTTTTTAACTAGCTGGGAAACTAGAAAACTACTCCTATGACACCATTAACCTCCCTCTGGCATCCTAAGCTAGTAGGGTTCTTGGCATCTCAAAGCTCTGAAGAAAAATATTAGCTGTTCATTGCTGCTACCCATCATTTTCCCCTTTCTGAAAAGGCATTTTTCTTATTATTTTCAGATTACACAATTAGATTCAAGATGCAGAAATATGTGGTCTCCAGAAGAAAGAGAGGCCATATCTTGTGTGTGTGTGTGTGTGTGTGTGTGTGTGTGTGTGTGTGTGTGTGTAACACTAAATACACAGATGTGACATCTCATGAACTTGAATCAAAGTAGCTTGCTTGCTTCATTTGTTTATGCTGTTGACGGACTTATTTAGAGACAGGGTCTAGCAATCTGTCCCTCCTGGCCTGAGATTCTACATCTACAAGACTGGCCTCAAACTTGCAGACATTCTGCATCTATGCTTGGATATACTTACTTTCAAGAGAAGGAAAGAGACCCAAGAAGGAAGGAAGAGTGCAAAGAAGGGAACATGGAAACTGTCCCCAGGCCTTGGTCCCTAAATACCCTGCTTACATCAGCATCAAATTGTCAGAAAGCACAGTGAAAACTCAGAATCAAAATGCAATTGTAAATGGATTCAGTGTAATTCAAAGGCAGCTTCTGGCACTCACTTGCCCCTCCCACTATAGTTACCTGGTATTCTCTGCCTTTATTTCATTGCTAATCTCTAGGAAAATCCATAGATTCACCTTAAGAATATGCCCCTGTTTGGTGGCAGGATGCCATCTCTTTGTCAAAGGCTGTGCTCAGAGGCTTCCTGGTCCTTACAAGCTGGATGGAATTTACACAGAAAGGCCTCTCCAACCCAACAAGCAAGGTCCAACTCCAAACTGCTTTCTTGGAGTTTTAGCATGTGTCTTCCACTTCAGCCTCCTCTCCCAACGTAAGCCCACAGTAAACAAGATATCCAGTGTGATGAATGCACTGTATTTGTGAGGCTCCCTGAGACAAGAGGAAACCTGACAGCCTTCAGGGAACTGTGGAAAGAACACATAGACAAAGTCTTTTCTATAGAAATTTTACAGGGAACCACTGACTGCCATTACAGTTTGAAAATATGTTCCCTATGAAAAAATACTGCACTCAATCCCTTAGTTTAAAAGCACATAAAGGAGTCTTTATTCTGCCTGTTTCCATGTATCTGCTTCCACAGGAAGCCTAGAGGCCACTTCACAGGCTTGTTTTGCAATTGTCAATGTCCACTCCACAAAAGATGTGAATCTTTTTTAGGTTGCTCACAAAGCATCAATTCATATTGTATCGCACAATGCTGGCTTGGCCATCTTTTAAATACACTGCAGCCAGTTTGCAGCTCACGGAAACTTTTCATCATTAAAAGAGTGTTTGATGTTTAAATTTGCATGTTGCAAAGGTTGTACTCAATGTTCAAATCCTAGACAGTACCAGAACTTCTCTAGCTCCATCTATGGTCATGACACCCTAAGGGAACCTGATTCAGAAAGCTGAGTAAGGGAAGGTCAAGTTAGTGCTCATATAGGAGAAATGTCACAATTTTTTTTCTTTTCTTGTTTGTTTTTTGTTTTTCAAGAGGATTTTTCTGTGTAACCCTGGCTGCCCTGGAACTCACTTTATAGACTAGGCTGGCCTGAACTCATGGAGATCCAACTGCCTCTGCTTCCCGAGCATTGGGATTAAAGGTGTGCACAATTTCATTTTAAAAATTATTTTTGTTTCTTAAATTGTGTATATTGTGTGTGTGGTTGTGTGGGGATGTGTACATGTGAGTGTAGGTCCACAAGGAGGCCAGAAGATGGTATTACACGCCCTGGAGCTGGAGTGTGGGCAGTCTGATGTGAGTGCTAGAAAGCAAACTCAAACTTCTGTAAGAACAGTATGTACCTTTAACAGCTGAGGCATCTCTCCAATGCCCTGTTTTTAAGACTATCAGGCAATTTCCAGGTAGAATAAACTATAGAAGAGGTTCATGTTCTGTTCAGTTGTCCATCGTCAATAAAATGTTTATTTGGCATAATGACTAATTGGAATCAAGCAAGGCAAAAATAATTCAATTGTCAAGACACAGTATGATGTTGGGAACAGAGCGGAGAGTCTCAATGACTTTCCAAGACACTCCAAATGCAAACTCAGTCATTGCAACCCAGAATCAAGGTGTTCACAAGCACACCCCTGGTGCTACTCATGACATGATGCCATCCACAGTGCCCGGCCATTTGTCCTCCACTCCAACTTTGATGGTCTTTAACAATTTCCGCTAGAGCTGCTTCTAGCTTGTCACAGAATTTAAACGTAACAGTAACATTGTCATCCCTGAGCTAGCAGCAGAAACTGACATTACAACTGATGAAAGCAAAGAGTCAATACTCTAGGAAATCTTCTTTAATAACACAGAATGTCCACGTGATCAGAAAGTGACACAGCTAACCCCATCCTGGACACCATGAACTAGGAGTTTACTTCTAGGGAAACATTATATAAAACCAGCTTAAGGGTCAACACAAGGCCTAAAGAGAGCAGCTTCAAACTTAAGCCCATGCATGCTCACACATATGTTATTTCTTCTATTTCAAAAGCTATGGTTATGGCATTTTAACTTTCATATTTGGTATGTCTAGGGCCCTGAAACTGATATCTGTGTGTTAGAGGATTACAAGAGGGATTTTTCCAGGTAGAAAGGCACAGTTTCTGTGTCTGCTTTACGTGAGTGTGTGGAGATCCCAAGAGTTCACTTGATGTCTCTACCAGGGAGAAAGAAGCACCAACTTGAAAGACAGTCTAATATAGATCATGACTGCTGAGAAGAGCTAAGCAATCCTCCTACTTTGCCTTTTATTTGGAAGGCAGAGACCCTGCAGGACACTGCCCATCCAGCCTGAACCATGAGCTTTTGGAGGCACTTTTTATTGGACACAGACACTGAACATATACTCCTTTTAATTGTCCATCATTACTTCCATTACTCACCAGTATTGGCACTCACACATATGCTGAGCAAATTAACCTGGTCATGGACACAATCTTCAAGACCCAGGAATCATCTTTGATATCTCTCTCTTCTTCCTTCAAATCCACCATGATAAAGTTCTATGTGTCTACTTCTTTCAAATGTTTTTCAGTATGTTGCCTCTTCTTCCTTTCTTGGTCCCCTCTCCAAATGAACAGGCTTTCACAAGCTCTTTTTAACTCCTAACACTGCAGTGGTTTGAAATAAAATGGTCCCCAAAGGGAATGACACTATTAGGAGATGTGGCTTTATTGGAGTGGGTATGGCCTTGTTGGAGGAAGTGTGTCATTGTGGAGGTGGGCTTTGAGGTCTCATATATGCTCAAGTCACACGAGTGTCTCAGACCACTTCCTGTTGTCTGTGAGTCAAGATGTAAGAATTCTCAGCTCCTTCTCCAGCACCATATCTGCCTGCATGCTGCCCTGCTTCTGCCATGTTGATAATGGACTAAACTTCTGAACTGTAAGCAAGCCAACACAATTCAATGTGTTCCTTTATAAGAATTGATGTGGTCATGGTATCTCTTCACAGCAATAGAAACTCTAACTAAGACACTCACCCACTCCAACTCTACTCCAGCTCCACCCAACTCCACTGGGAAGTAGTGGCAGCTCCTCCTATGCTCTGTATTCCCAAGAGGAAACAATTCATATTCTGCAGTAACAATCCCTATGCCACAGTATGCCATGCTAATAACCTAAGATGTTCCATAGATAAGGTGGATTAAATGACTCACAGCAGTTTCCATTTGACCACTGGTTTATTGGGACGTAAGCTCACTATAAAGCAAAGGCATGAGTCACTATCACTTCACTACATCACTTCCCTAAATAAGAATCCATAACACTGCCACCACTTGTCCATTAATGTTGAACTCTTCTACCAGGTAATTTAAAATCATTAGACTTATTCACTTTTATGTTATATGTGAGTATTTTGTCTGCATGTATGCATGTACGCCACATGCATGCTTATTGCCCAGAGAGCTCAGAAGAGGGCATTGGATCCCTTGAAGCTAGAGTTATAGATGGTTGTGAACCACCATGTGGGTTCTGGGAATTGAACTCAGGTCCTCTACAAGAAGTTCTCTTAACTGCCGAGCCATCTCTCCACCCCTTTCTGCCAGATGCTAATGAGCTTCTGCCTTCAAAGAGCTGTGAACCTTCAGCAAAACAGCCACTCACAATCTCTCTCTAATACAGGCCATCTTCCCCCTCTAATGCAAACTCGACACCTCCCTTCAAGGGGAGCAAGGAGTTTTGTTTCTCACAGGAAGCCGGTCCAGGTTACATCTGTCACTTCCACTTCCTGCTTTTTCTCATTCTTCTTCTCATCAGCTGCCCCTGAAGTTGTTCTGGCTCCCACCAGCTCTCTGGTGTATGTTGTCACAGACCAGTCTATCATCATCTTAGGAAATTGTTTTGGTTCGTCAACTCTATTTCTCAAAACAGACAATGGAGAGTTACGCCAAGATGCAAGGTTGGTAAAGCCCCTTTATCCATTCCTCTCAGACTCCCTGTATGTTAGCATCAACATCACAGAAGACAGATCAAAACTGGAAAGTTGTCTTCAGTCAGTACACTAACTGTACTGTCGAAGTCACCAGGACTTCATCAGCTCTTCCACAAGATAAGATTTCTCTCATTAAAGACCCATCCAGGGGGTTCCTGGATGGCACTGTATGATCACGATCCTTTGTCTTCCACCTATGAGGAGCAAGTTTTCAATTCCCCCTTTATATACATTGTGGTGTTTTGCCTGCCTATATGTGTATTACACATGCACAACATGACAGAGCCCAGGAAGAGGGTGTTGGATCCCCTGGAACTGGAGTTGTGGTCGCGAGCTGTCCTGTAGATGCTAGGAATCCCACTGGGGTCCTCTGGAGGAGCTCTTAGCGTCTGAGCCACAGCTCCAGCCCCTCTTCACTACGTTTAAAGACTCTGGGACGCTGGAGCGTGAGCTGTGGGTTATTTTCCTTACACTGGCTCTGTCTCTTATCGGGAGGACCCAGTAAAGGCACTGCCAGTCAGGACACTCCACAGGGAAGAGATGCAGTTCTCATTGCACTGACTGCGTCTGGAGGAGAGAGGGCTCAAAACTCTTGCAGTGTATTTTCTCACCCATCTATTCCACATATACTCATCTAATTCACCTTTCACTAGAACTTTCCTGTGGGAATTACAACCACGACAGATTCTGAGTGATGCTTTTCCAGCTCCTTCATTCCATTTTTAGAAACTGGAATTCTTTTGTAAGGAACTGTTGCCCTATTTCCCCCACTTTTAAATTTGTTTAAAATATTTGTAGTAGTATGGGCTTATGGGCATTTATTTTTTCTCTGTCCTGTACTCTAATATGTATTTTATGACAGGTTGCTCTGAGCCTCCACTAGGTTATTGGTCCCTTTATAGCAGAGGAGACCACTTACGTGTCTTTCTATATTGTCCCTTGTGTCTATAAGGATGTCTTTCTATATTGTTGCTTGTATCTACAACAAGGATGAACTCATCCATTTGTTTATTCCTTTAACAAACTCTGTTTCGATCCTTCAACTCAGTGTTAGAGTCACAACCAGAACTGAAGTCATTCCTTTCCTTGTGTGGTTTAGGGCTGAGTGAGCAAACACTCACACATCACACAATTATGTGCTAAGAGTATTTAGAATGTATAGTGATGGTCCAAATGGGAATACAGTCAACTCTGCCTGGATAAAAGGGCAGGTCCATGGGAAAGACTTTCTGAGACCAAATAGACTTCTGTTCTCTTTATTCTATTGCTCACTCTCTAGAAGAAGTGAGTGTGTGAAACACTTAGAGACAAATTAAGCGGATATTTAGAGATGAATGCTCTGCAGGTACATGCCACTGCAGAATCTTAAAGAGTTAAGTACTAACATCAACCGGTGAGGACACACCTTAGAAAGATTTAATGTAATAAACACAGATTCTTTACATAGTACTAAGAAAATTGGAAACCGCTAAGGTTAAAAACAAAAAAAACAAAAACAAAAAAACAAAACAACAACAAAAAAACAACTTAGTAGCCATTTGTCTTAATCCATTTTTCAAATTCAATTTCCTAGTTTTTATTCCTTCACAGGGAATAATGGAGATCAGGTAAGAAGTACCATCCATCAGAAATGGACTTACCGGGTGTTTTTTCTTAATTCAATTTTCCTGTACTGTTTCTGCTGTAACTCCCAGACACAGCTGCTCTCTTCTGAGTGCGATAGCTAGCTCAGCCCTAACACACATCCCTGGGGATCATAAACAAACAACAGGGCGCATTTTCTGCCACAGAGTATCCCCGCAACCTTCTTTACCCAGAACACTCTGAATTGCTAGCAAGCAGGGACACATCAGAAACTCATAGCCTTCCTGAAGACTAGAGGATCCACATCCGGACATTCAAGCTTGTTTGAGTTTAACTCCTGCTACTGTTCCCATGAATGAAGAAGCAAGTTCTCTCTCCTGCACAGAGTTACATCATCTATCACAATGCCCAAAGCATTTCACTGTCAGTGTTCCCATCACACCTCCTAATTAATGTCAGCATGTCTCTTCTAAGTTAATGAGGACACAACATGTCTGTGGGTGCGCGCGCGCGCGCACACACACACACACACACACACACACACACACACACATTCATGACTACATCCCCAAATCTGCTCCTGTGCACACTGCTCATTCTCCATATTAGCACCCACTTATAAATAGAGTTTGTTCCACCCACCCATGCATGCAAATATGCACAAGCAGCATATCATCCAGTTGGCTTCCTTTCCTTAAGTGTTCCAGGAGAGTAAGATGAAAAGCTCGGGCTGGAGAGATGGCTCAGAGGTTAAGAGCACTGACTGTTTTCCCAGAAGTCCTGAGTTCAGTTCCCAGCAACCACATGGTAGCTCACAGCCATCTGTAATGATACCTGTGCCCTCGTCTGACCTATAGGCATACATGCAGGCAGAATACTGTGTACATAATACATAAATAAATCTTTAAAAAAAAGATGAAAAGCTCAGGAAAAACAAAACACAAGTAGACACCCGGTGGAGTCTGTGATTAGAAGGCAGACTAACAAGAGAGACGGGCTGGGGCATAACGGGAACATGAGGACCCAGCCCACACTGGGGCAAGGTGCTCCAAGCTTTACTCTCTGTCTACCTGGAGGACTCAGTCTTCCTGGGGATACTCTTCTTCTTAGTCCTCCCTCTGCAGTGTCTTCCTAAGTTAGGGTTACTTACTGAATGAAGGAGATGCCTTTGCTCTCTTCAATGTGTTCCTGGTGGCATGCTCCCAGGAAGTATTCACTATCAAGTCATGTCACCTAAAGCTCAGTGGAGGGTAGATGACCAACTACGCAGCTTGCCAGAGCACTCCAGAAAAACTCTATAAACATACAGTTTCTGGGCCAGAAAAATGAGGAGTAGAAAGAGAAGTAATTGTGCATATTTCATAATTTTTACACACTGAGTTTTTTTACTGTGTAGATGGTTTTCTACATGAGTCCTGTATGTGAATACTGTCCATAAGCCTTACTCCACATCCTGCAATTACAATAGTTTTTTTTAGGACTAGCATAAACACAGGCCTCTCCAATTCATAAAATGTATCTGAATACACTATGTTGCTTAATTATTTCATATCCCTGAGATAAATATGGTAATTAAATCTATTTTAAGGTCAAGAGGAGAAAAAAAAACACCAAACAAACAAGAAAACCTCAGATTTTAATTGACTACCCTAAGGTCACAGGGCAAACAAATTACGAACTAAAATTATTATTATGATGATGATTATTTTGGCAATGCTAGGGATTAAACCTAAGGGCCTAATGCATGCAAGATAAACATTCATCCACTGAGCTACAGCCCTAGTCCCCAGACCTGAAATTTGAAACCAGAATTTCTGATGCCAAATTTCATTTATTTCTCACTAACATGCATTTTTTTCTCCATTTTTTTTTTCTCGAATTCACTTTGCTTCCATTCTATTATGGAACCATATTCATAATTTTATGTGAACCTTGCTCATTACCTAAAGATGTGCTTCTAAACCAAATGGGCTGCCCTGTCCCTACATTTCTAATGCTCCCTTTTCTGGTTAACTAACACAACCGGGGCCCTCTAGCATTTGGCAACACCATTGCTGGAATCTCCCTTTGAGAAAATGTAGGTCTTACCTCCTCCCATCTGATTCCTCACTCCCTCTCCCTCTTTCTCTTCCCCTACCCTACCCCATCCCTCCTGTGCTCAACACCCGGCACTTTCCCCGTTAGTCCAGTTAGTCCACTGTGTCTCCACTCCTGTTCTTCACTGATCCCAACCAGCTCAGCCATGGCAGCAGTTGTAACAGGTTCCAGCTTTCACCTGTACCTGCCTGCAGCTGCACACTGCAGCATTTTCCCTGCCCGACTGAGGAGCTGGCGACTGGACACAGGGCCTCTTTTACATTAAGCAAGTGCAGCACCACTAAGCAGCAACCCCCAGTCACAGGACATTTTCTGGAATCTTCTTTGCCCGTCACGGTTATTATCAAGAAAAGAGTTCGCATCCCTGCAGAGGCAGCTTCCATATGCTACTTTCAGCTTAGTGCATTGTGATCTATGGCTGCGTAACTATGATATTCCCCTGCATTGGGGCGAAAGAGGGGAGGGGCTCTAAAACAGCAGAGAGAGAACTGTTGGGAGAGGTGACTTGTCTCACAAGTGTGAGAACGTGAGTTCAGATCCCCAGAGTCCACACAAAACCTCAGGTGTGGCACACGTCTGTAATCCCAGCGCTCCCATGGTGAAATGGGAGGCAGAAACAGAATCCACAGAAGCTCACGAACCAGGACCATCTTTCCTGGTGTAGGCAATGGCAAAAAGCAAGACATTCTGCCTCCAAAAAGAAGGAGGTAAGGAATAATGCCTGGACTTGTCCTGGGACCTCTGTCCACACTTAGTGGCATGTATACATAGGCTCATACTTAGAAAAAGATATGTATATATGGGCTCAATATGTATAAGCATGCATACACACACACACACACACACACACACACACACACACACACTCACTTTAAAAAAAAACAGATCTATGTGTGCATCAACACAGCTTGACAATTAGGCCCCTGGGAAAAGAGAAAGAGAGCCTGAGATGGTAGCTCAACATTAGACGGGCCCCCTCTCAGGATGTGTCAGGGCTCTCTGGACTGTTTTTCTAGCCATAACCTGGGTTGGCACATGTGGGGGGCAGGGGGGAGCGGTGCTCAAGTCTGCACTACATCAACAGCGCAGAGTCAGGCTCTGGGGCCGACCTTCCAGCCTTCGTGTTGCCTGGCTGTGCTCTGCCTGCTGTTTTAATTGGATTATTTTGAAATCTGCTATTTCTGTCTCATTTCTTTTCCCCAAACTGTCGTATCAGCCCCGTGGTTTGACTGTGACACAGCTGCCAAACTTCACTCCAGAGATGGCTTCATCTCAACGCCAAGCAAAGTGGCGGTCCCTCTGCTCCTTCCAGAGACCAGCTGAAGGAGTTCAGCATCTGGAAGGGGCTTGCCTCCAGGCCTGAATGGACTTCCACTTCCTGCCCTTTGAGGATGTTTTACCATCATCTCCGGAGGAGCAGGGAGGTCATTAGCTCCACCTGAGCACAAAGGAGAGACACAAACCCCAAACCACTAAAATGTCCCAGGATTGGATACGGTGGCTTTTCATAGGTACTTTCTACAGGGGCTCTACAGTTGCAAAGCACCAAAGATGGAAGGTGACATTCTTTAGAAGTGGAGGAAGCCTTAGAGAACAACCCACTCATCTTCCAGATGGAGCTCACAGGCAGCATCACTGAGTGCCCTTTGCAAAGCTCTCCTGGTTCTCAAGTCCAAGGGCATTCCACTTGAACGTGGGCTCCTCTGCAGACACATACAGGGGAAAATCACATCTCTGCCAGTGAGGCCAAATTTAGCCCAGCTCCTAAAGCATGGGATACCAGCAAGGACAACTGTGATTCATTCAGTTACACTTGTTTTAGATACTCAACCCAATTACCACCAGGAAAAAGAAGTATGAAGATAAAGGATAAAGGGCACAGCAAAGGTACCAGCAGCTAGTGTTTAAGGAGCATTAGCCATGTGTCAGACTAGTTCTGACTGTCAACCTACAGGCTGCCCAGTGTGCAGTCGCCTGTTTGCTCCATTGTGAAGACAAGGGACAACGTGGTAGAAAACAAAGGATATTTCTGAGAAGATAAGGGGACAGAATAAAACTGTCAAGTCACAAAACCACACCCTCAGTTTCAACTATTTATTGACAACCTAAATAAATATCAATAATATGTTCTCACTAAACCCAAGGGGATGACACATTGCATGCTACAGACTTGCTTTTTGCTAATTCCAAGCAATACTTTATGTACACAGCACACACTCATCTTTTAAATTTCACTTTTGTTTTTGTTTTGTTTTTAATTGAGACAGTCTCACAGTCTAGCTCAGGATCATCTGGGTTCACTATATAGTCCAGACGGACCTCAAGTTTTTAATAAACCTGTGCCTCATCCTCCCAAATGCTGACATGCCACCACACTGGGCCCCAAGATGCTTTTTACATTATTTTGAGATCTTATAAAAGTTTCAACATATGAACACTTCATATAAGACATGAAATAAATGAAAGGGGTAAATGATATTAATGCAGAAGGTCCTATGTGGTGGGTATTGTGTTCTCTGAAATATTGTGTGTTCCCCTAAATAAACATATCTGGGGTCAGAGAACAGACAGCCACTAGAACAAAGCCAAAAATTGTGGCTAGAAAATGGGAAGAGTAAGCCATAACAGAAGTTGGGCAGTGGTGGTGCATGCCTTTAATCCCAGCACTTGGGAGGCAGAGCTAGCCGGATCTCTGAGTTCAAGGCCACTTTAGAAACAGCTAAACATGGTGACCCACCCCTTTAATCCCAGAAACCCAACCTTTAATCCCAGGGAGTGGGGACAGAAAGAGAAAGGTATATAAGGCGTGAGGACCAGGAACTAAGTGAGTAAAACATGTAGTTAGTTAAGCATTTGGTTGGTTAAGCGTTCAGGCTTTGGAGCAACACAGTTCAGCTGAGATTCATGTGGAGGAGGACTCAGAAGCTTCCAACCTGAGGAAACAGGATCACCTGAGGAACTAGCAAGGTGAGATAGCTGTGGCTTGTTCTGTGTCTCTGATCTTCCAGCATTCACCCCAATAACTGGCCTCAGGTTTGTTTTTATTAATAAGAACTCTTTAAAATTCCTACTACAGTCCTAAGTTCAGATGAGAGGGTTTACATGATCAGCACGTTCCCTTCGATCTCTACTAGCACATTAAAATATAGAATCTTGCTGGGCAATGGTGGCACATGCCTTTAATCCCAGAGGCAGGCGGACCTTGTGAGTTCAAGGCCAGCCTGGGCTACAGAGTGAGTCCCAGGAAAGGCGCAAAGCTACACAGAGAAACCCTGTCTCGAAAAACCAAAAAAAAATAAAAATAAAAAAATAAAAAAAAAAGAATCTTTCTGTTCCTGTAACTTAGAAAATACATTTAAATGTTTCATTTCACTTGAACTCTAAGAAAAATATTAACATATTAACTTGAAAAGGACCAGAAAATAGCCCCATATTGCTTATGCCTCTTTTCCAATGTTTATTTCCATTTGGAAGAGGCCATTTCTCAACATTAAAAGCATCACAGGTGGACTGGAGCAAAATCTCTAGAGCATCGGGGCTACAGTGATGAGCTTTGGACTCAAACCATTCTTACTGCGTTTCCTCCATCAAGTGCCAGAAAACTCTGCTGTAATTCTTCACGTTATCACAACTATGTGAATGTCTCCACACTAACACCAGAAGTTGCATTATTTATAAAACTTATAAAGAATAAAATGCTTTACAGAAGGCTGGGAAATCATTTTAGAAACTCTAATGTGTTCCAAAACAGATTTAAAAAGCTGTATAGACATATAAAACACCATGTACTCTTGAGTCCCTGACCATACAAGTTTTTCCTTTTGCTATGAAAAACATCATTAAGTGTCTCAAAATGCTGCCTTCTCCCCAACAAGGTATGAATTATGGATGGTATCTCCAGATTGAAAGGAACAGAGTTAAAATGAAGAGACCATGTTTATGATGAAGGACAACATTGAGGGAGATCTCTATTCTAAATATTTAATAAATATCAAAAATGGTCTCCTTTGCCAAGGAAATGTACATTATAATCCAAGTGGAAAATGGGCATCTGTGTAGTGTGTGTGTGTGTGTGTGTGTGTGTGTGTGTGTGTGTATGGGTGTGTGTGTGTATGGGTATATGTGTATGAGTGTGTGTATATGTGTATATGTGTGTATAGGTGTGTGTGTATGTGTATATGTGTGTGTATGCCCCCACACACCCATACACAGGTGTGATGCATGGGTCCAGTAGTAGAACGGACAACTAGACTGGGCTTCTCAAAGATAGAACAAACTTGGCACTTCATATTTTACACTGGATGCTTGCACCTCAGTAGACACCAGAGGTTGAGGGTGAATGCTGGTGAGAAAGTACCCAACAATGACAATACATTTTAAACCCAAATGAAGCATTTACTGAATGCCCATTAAAGGCTGAAGGAAAGGAATCCTTGAGTGCATTTAATTATGTAAAAGACTGTTACAAGTATCTAGGGAAGTAGGGAATTTGGGGAGAAGAACCTCAAGTTCATAAACCATGCTGAGAAGGAAGGGCATTGGTTACTAAAATTACCAAGATACAATAATTTGTCTTGATCTGTAAACTTTGTTAGTTTTATATATAGGCACAGTCTTTATTTCTCACAAACCAAAAGACATGGCTTCACTTGAGACTGGCCACACCATAGGGTACCCTAAGTTCTGTAGTGGTATTGTGTTCACCAAAATATTGTGCACCCTAATAAACTTATCTGGGGTCAGAGAACAGGACGGCCACTAGATATGGAGGCCAAAAAATGGTGACTCACGCCTTTAATCCCAAGAAGTGAACCTTTAATCCCAGGGAGTGATGGCAGGGAGCAAAAAGGTATATAAGGAGTGAGGACCAGAAACTAGAAGCTTTTGGCCTGGTTAAGCTTTTAGGCTTTTAGCAGCAGTTTGGCTGAGATCTATTCTGGATGAGAACTCAGAGGCTTCCAGTCTGAGGAAACAGAATCAGCTGAGGAATTGGCGAGGTGAGGAAGCTATGGCTTGTTATATTTCTCTGATCTTCCAGCATTCACCCCAATACCTGGCTCCAGGTTTGTTTTCATTAATAAGACCATTTAAGATTCATGCTACAAAGTTCCATAGGGAACTCTGAGAATTCACTTTTCAGCAACACTCTGTTGATTTTAAAGATGTTCTTCTACATGGCTAAGGGGAGAAAACAGTTTGTATCACCATACCTGAAGAACAGAGAAGATGTCAGCTCCGAGTTATCACACCACTAGACAGACTCAAATAACACTCCTTGCTTCCCTGCCTCTCTGAGGCATTTATTCTGGTAAGTTTTGGATAACTGTGAGGCCTGCATTTCCGCACACCAGCCTTGGAGTATCTTAAGGCCCCTTTCCTCCTCCCTGTTTGAGTCTGTCTTTATTGATTGTGTCACTGAGGACACTAGGTGCTATCCACACACCATGTGTCCTGTGGTGGTGTCATTACCATTCCTGCATCAGCTACACATGGCCTTCCTACCTACATGCATGAGGTGCTTCCTCAGAGTCTGGCAGAGTACAACCAACTCTTTCTACAATGTATATTTGGAAACACACATTATTTTTTTGTCCTCTCTTCTATGAATTGAATTCCTTTAGCCAATATACGTACTTGCCTAAAATACACGTTTTGTTTTCTTATGCTTTCTCACCATTACCTAAGAGAGATTCACTTATGACATTAAAGAGGCAGTCTTCAGCAAAAAATTGCCTTAATTAGGAATTCAGAAGTACTTCTGCTAAGTACAAAGCTGTCTGAATGAGACAGGAAATTAAGGGCCTGGTAAATACAATACCAACATACACAAAACAGCTGTGGAAGACCCATGGAAGGCAGTGGCTGAAGCCATCCAAGTGGCTCTGTGTTTGTCTCATTTCCTGAAAAATCATGTTTGGCCCTCTTTCCTCCCACTTTTCAATCTCAATATGTGGCCAAAGGGTGTAGTGACTCTGAACCCAGCTTCCTATTTTTTAATTTAGATTTTATATACTTTTATTTTAGGTGTGTATGTGTTATGCCTGCATGCATATGTCTGTGCATCAAGTATATGCCATGCCTAAGGAGGCCAGAAGAGGATGCCAGATCTCCTGGGATTAGAGTTACATACTGCTATGAGGCAACCATGTGGGTGCTGGGAATTGAACCCAGGTCCTCTGAAGAGCAGCCTGTGCCCTTAGCTGTTGAACCATCTCTCCAGCTCATCTAGTTTTTCCTTTTGCATCTGTTAGGCTGAAGCACACTTTGCCAAGAACTAAGAAGGAGACAGTTCTGTAGTGAGTAGCCAGTCCAGCCTTAGCCTGAAAGTTCCAAACCCCATTGAGGCTTCAGTAATGGTCACGCCTACAAGGTGGGACTGAGAGAGGACACTGAAGACCCAAGATCCAAATGAGAGGGATCTCTTGGTGCCCGGACCCTGGACACTGGAGGTAGACCAAGCAGAGTTCTCCAGAGAACACCACCGGAGTGCGCCATACCTTTGCCAGACCCTACAACCTACCTATCCCTTCATTTGTAAGTTACCCCACAAAATAAACCTCCCTTTTAACTACATGGAGTGGCCTTAATAATTTCACCAATACAGTTCTTCACCTACCCTTTCATTCATTCAGTTCATGAAATGATGCTTGTTTAGCAATAGGAGAAGGACAAGAGCCATGTGGATCAGTTCACACGTGGCTGCAGAAGGTTAGGGACCCTTGCTGTGTGGCTCATAAAAGACCTGAAGCCTTCCTAGCCTGAGACACTCTCTGTACCATGGTGAGGGTAGGAATGAGAATCCATTACACAGGACTGGTCCATGGTGACCTGGTAGGACTGATGTTTAGGTGCCCTAGCCAGCAGGTAGAGTAATAATTTTAAACCCTGTGGAAAATGGATCTTTTCCTTGAAGATATTCAGTGGAGTCTCTCCTGGACAGTACTGACTCAGAGCACGCTAATAAAGCCATGAAGTTCCTTCAGACACCAAAGGATGATGCAGAGGAAGAGGAGGAAGAAGGGAAGAATAATTTTATAAGGCAGAGTTCCACTGTGGTTAGCACCATGTTTTATCTGTTTATTTCTATCACAATTATTTTCTCTGTTAAAGGGCTTGTTTGTCATGTGTGTCTGTGTAAGTACATATGTGTGTGCAGGTAAATGTGGGTATGTACCCACAGATGCCAGCAGAGGGTTTGGGGTGTCCTCCACCACTCTCCATCCATTTCTTTCAGACAGCGTCTCTCTCTGATCCTGGGGTTTGCATCTTCTTGACTAGGCTGGAATTCTGTCTCAACTCCTTCTCAGAGCTGATGCTATGGCATTTTCCAGAAGACCTGTTTTTTGTTGTTATTGTTGTTTTTTGTTTTGTTTTGTTTTGTTTTTTAAACGAATGTTGATCTGAACTCTGGTCCCCATGATAGTGGGACAAGCACTCTTAATTGCTGAGCCAACCTCTACAGCCCCATTTTCTGGAGGGGGTGCTGATTTTGTTTCTGCTTTCTTTTCATATGGTCTCATGTAATGCAACCAGTCCTTGAATTCTTGATCCTCCTGCCCCTGGGTGCTGGGATCATAGGTATGCATCATCATACCTGGCCCACAGTCAATCATTTTCTAGTATCAATACATGTTCCATCAACGTAAGACTTTAATGAGAATAAAGTTGTCACACACAGTCACATGAGCACCACCTCACTCAATGGGCACTATTTTTATCTACATTTTACAAAGACAAACTTAAAATATTGTCCCCGAGAAAAGAACAGGGCTGTCACCTGAGACCCAGTAGTGATTCTAGGGATCAGTAGCTTCTATGTCATACAAGGCAACCAACTTCCTGATACTGAGCACAGCCTATACACACATGCTAGACAGTCACAGACACATGCACATTCCTAATAATGAGAATTCCATCTTCAGATTGCTCCACCTGAAGGATGTTTATGAGCTATCTCCTCATTCTTTTTAAGCAATGAAAACCTTCCCTTTTCTCTGGAAAATGCTGGCTATTCAGTGATTTCACAATTGTCTAAAAATACTTGGCTGGAAAGAAAGATCTCACAGTTCCCCGGGGCTTTTACAGGCCTCCTTATTTTAGTGTTATTTCTCAAATGTCCAAATCTGGCAAGTTTCAAGTGTGCTTCTGTCTCCAGAAGGCAAGTTCTAGAAAGCAGCATGATCTGCAAGCGAATCCCTTCCTCTGTGTGCACACATGCCCCTTCCCACACCACACATGGACACACACATGTCATTTCTCATCTGGAAGCAAGCACCCTCTTTGCTTCCAGAGCTGTTGGCATCCAGGACTCTGAGGACTGAGATCTGCTTCTACATGTCTTCTGGAAATAGAATCTACTACTGTCTGGTGGGAAAGAGACTCTTCAAGGCTGAAAACTCTTCCATTCAGCAGTTCACTGGTAGGCAATCATCCTAAGGAAGCCATTAATAATGGGAACTACTATGGTTACAAGGACTTTCTGATACCATAAAAGTTAAAAAATATAAACAATTCAATTCCAGTGGAAGATGATCAAGTCAATGAAATTTCAATGCATCTGCTTGCTGGAATATTATATAATCAGGGAACATGACATTGTCATCGAATGATGTTGACTGTCGAGAGAAACAAGTATTAGATGACATTCTATATGATAAAGCACTACTGTTTGACAGGGTCTCTACAGCTGAATATCACCATCAGAGTTATCCCTTACTTTCCATTGTCTTGTCCCACATCGTATCAGTCACCTCAAAATATATAAAAATTATTTTTTCTACTAAAAAAAAGGAAGAAAAACTTAAGGGACTTGACAGAGCAGATGGCTCAGTGAATAAAGCACATTTTTGTGCAGGAATAAAGAACCAGAGTTCAGATCCCTGGACCCACATAAAAGGCAGGTGGGCCTGGGAACCCACTTGCAATTCCAACTGAAGGGAGAGACAGAGGTTCCCCTGAGCAAGATGGCTGGCTAGCCTAGTCAAATTAGCTCTGGGTTCAATTGAGAGACTGTTCCTCAATACATAAGGTAGAGAGTGATTGAAGGAGAATTCCAATATCAAGCTCTGAGCTATACATGCACACCAATATGTGCACTGCACTTACATGTGAGCGTGCCTGCACACAAGCATGCACACCACACTTTTACATATGTCCATAAAAGCAACAGTTCCCTTTCATAAAAGACTCCAGAAAAATAAGTAGAAGGATAATGTGTAGATAGATAGAGACATTATCTCTGTGTGTGCGCATGTGTATGCGTGTGTGCCTGTGTTTGTGTGCACTTGTGTGTATGCGCGTGCATGTGCGTGCATGCGTGCATGTGTGTGTGTGTGTGTGCGCGCACACATACACATCTTCATGGAGAGCTAGTGATGTACACTCACTAGGGTCTTGGGATTTCAAGACACAATGACAATGACTTTGGTGACAGGCTTTAGCCTACTCACCTGTACCATTTGCCTTCATCACAGTGCAAAGCCACGGGCAGTTGCTTCCTTCCCAGCAGAGCTTTTCTTGACGATTTTGCTTGAGTAGATAGGGTGACAGTAGAGATTCAGTGTAAAAGGCCTGAACCTGAGAGCAGAAAAGTAAGACTTGTGGTTACGCAGTGCTCCGGCCCTAATGAACACAATCTGAAGTCTCCAGAAAGATCGATAGCCCAACACACACACACACACACACACACACACACACACACACACACACACACACATACACACACATACACACATACACATACACACACACATACACACACATACACACACACACATACACACACACACACCACACACACACCACACACACACACACACACACACACACACACACACACACACACACACACACACACATACACACACATACACACACATACACACACACCACACACACATACACACATACACACACATACACACATACACACATACACACACATACACACACACATACACACACATACACACACATACACACACATACACACCACACACATACACACACACATACACACACACACACAGAGCATAATTTTTTAAATAAAAAGGATTTTTAATAAAATGGTTTAAATAAACATATAGACAAACCCTCCCCTCCCAGTTTTTGACATTGCCGTTTCAGGAAAATCCAAAGTTGTTTTCAGAGGCTCCCATGCTGAACTGAAGCTTTTCTGATTAATATTCTTTTTCTTTAAAGATTTGTTGATTTCTGTTTTGTGTCTGCGTGTTCTGCCTGCATGAATGCATGTGCACTGTGTGTGCATGCCCGGTGCCTATAGAAGCCAGAGAGAGTGCTGGATGCCCTGACACTGGAACTATAGATTGCTGTGAACTGACATCCAAGGCAGCTGTGGGAAACCAATCCAAGCTGGCCCTCCCTTCAGATACTGGTCCACATCTCAGGTAGGCAGCTGGCCCTCCCTTCAGATACTGGTCCACATCTCAGGTAGGCAGCATCCCCCCGCCCTGGCTTCCATCTCCTGTGTTATCTTAACTTTCATTCCCACATGCCCTGCGTTCTCACATACCCACCTTGAATTTTTCAAGACTGAAGTGTTGAGGCTGTGACAGTCTGCCTGCCTGTGTACCTGTGACATCTTTGCACACATGCCAACTCCTGCCTCACTGGCTCCAGAGGCCACATGTTGCTCAAAAAAGAACTGTGGGCTGCCAAGGAAAAAGCTTTTCATAATAACATCTTTGGCAAATGACCCACCACAGAAGCATTAGTCACTGTTGGGACAATAAATACAGATTTTCTGAGAGGTCACGGAATCTGCTCCGGTGGATTTTCTTTCATCCATGCTGCAAGATTTTCTAGGCTTTAAGTAGGAATAAAGACAGCATTGCTGTCCTGTGCAACCCACTCTACCGAGCTCCTGGTGTGAGCCTCTCCTGATGATCTCTTCCTAGCAATGAACCCTGGGGACTTCATGGAGGAATCACAGCTTCTAACCACTTCTGTGTGATCTCCAGACACTATGAACAGACAAGATAAGGGCCAGCAAGACTATTTGGTTGGTGAAGTTCTAGCTGTGCATTTACAGGAGGACTTAAGTTACGCCCTCAGAAACCACATTGAAAAAAAAAAGCCACATATGGTGTGTGATTATAATCCCATTGCTGGAGAAGTGGAGGCCAGCAGACCCTTGGGACTTGGTAGCCAACTAGCCTACCCTATTTGGCTAGTGCTGAACTAATAAGAGACTTTCTCAAAAAAAAAAAAAAAAAAAAAAAAAAACAAACCAAAAAACAAGGTTGGTAGCTCCTGAAGAACAACACTGGAGGATCTCTGTCCTCTGCAGACACATGCACACACATACACACAACCAAATGTACACATACATGTATGCACATACACACATACAAAAGACTATATACAAGGGACTATAATATGTAATAGGCAGAAAGTGGGAGCAAAAAGGGAGAACTCTGTTCTATGCTATAGCTTTGAAAATATTTGTACTGTGCAGAATGTGAAGCCTGTAGAACAATGTCTATAATACACATATCACATCTGAAGCCCATGACTGCCAGGTCTCTGACCACCCTGGTGATGGGAACACTCCATGGATTGCTTCTTCCCTGAAGTATCCCACTGCTTTCTCTCCCAAAGTAAACTGCTGCCCTTTGCTTTTTTATTTATTGTTCCCTAAAAACGTGTGATTTTAAATGGAAGTTTTTACTTTTAATTAAAGACAGGTTTTCATGTAGCCCAGACAGATCCCTAACTTACTACATAAATGTTCCCACACTTGTCATGTTCCTGCTTCTACATCCTGAGTGCTGAGATGACTGGCACACACCAGAACATCTGGATTACATGGTGCTAGAGATTGAACCCAAGGTTGCATGCATGCTGGGCCAGAACTCTACCCACTGCGGGACACTCTCAGATTGTACAATGTGTTAAGTAATTCTGTCATGCTGCATACAGTCTCTTGCAGATCCTCACAATGTTTTTGTTAGGATTTACCAGGTTTGTTTTAGGTGGCTTGAGTTTGCCCATTTTCACTATATAATATTCCACTGTGTTGTTAAACTGAATCCGTTTGGTTTAAACTTGGCTTTGTACTTGGGTGGTAAAATCTGGCCCAATGTAGCCTTTGAGCATGGTACAGCTATGTCCTGGCTTGATGTAGAAACAAATTAGAATCTAATCTAAATGTAGAGTATAGGCACATAACCAGGCAACTAAGTCTCAGTCTCAGCCAATCACAAGAGTCAAGGTTTGGCCAATCATAGGCTGCCAACAGATCAGACCATGTCTACAGAAGCCCAATGGCAATTGTGGCCAATTGCATCCTGTCTGCATGTCACTTCCTTTTCTTAGGCTATAAATACAACCTGTAAATGTGGTGGGGTGGAGCCTTCCAAACTGTCTTTGTTCTGGAATGCTGCCCGGTTCTAGAACCTTTTTTTCTTGCTTAAGTAAACTTTGTTAAATTTAACTCATGTCAGTTTTTCTTTTAACAGTTTTGCAGTGTGAAAAAAAAAATATATATATATATATAATTTTCCCTTCTATTGATGGACTTTCACATTTCTCCAGCTTCCATTTTTTTTTTCCTGCTAGAAACATGCTGTGTCTATTAGAAGCAATACACATAAGCACACATTTCCCTGGGGTTCAGCCCAGGAGTATATGAATATACACTGTTCTACAATAACATCAGACTGGTTTCCAAAATGAATATATCAATCTATATTCTTGCCGGCAGTAAGTCCCATATGTTTTCAAACTGACCAGTCAGTTTAGAATCAAGAAGACAGACGCCATCTGAAGCTGCTGTGTTTGTTTTGCAGAGGGGAAGTTTTAAATACATACTATAATATCCTTTTCTTTTTCCTCACAGTAGTGAGTTTACACTTTTTTTTCACCACTAACGAGTGAGTTACTTGGGTGGGACAGGTTTATTTTACCACTTTGAAAAGTGACATTAACTTGGATTGGAATGAGAATAAAAAACGTGAAGGTCCCATGTGGCTTTATTTCTCAATCATTCAGTTCTTAAGGTGGTGCCAAAAGATATTCTACTAAGCTCAGCATGGTGGTGTAAGTGTGGAATCCCAGCACAGAGAAGGTAGAGGCAGAGAGATCAGCAGTTTAAGGACATTTTAAGTTACAACACAAGTTCCAGGCCAGCCTGGGGTATATGGGATGCTATCTTAATAACCCCCAAACAAAACCAAAACCAAATAAAAAAATAAAGTAAGTAAACATAAAAAGAATTTTCTAAGAAGAATGAAGTTCTAGGGCCAACACTGCCCACTGAGAATGGGAAACTAAAGAAAATGTTAATATACTAGAATGAGGAACACTTGAGGCACTCTTCATGTTGCCATTGTTCGAGAGAAGCTAAACAGTGAGCCAAATTAGATGAGAAAAACACTTCTTTTATTTTAGAAAAGCAAAAATTAAAGACCCTGTAATTACATTTTGCTGGGCATAGGCTTTGTGGGAAAGTCTTCCCTCTGCACAAGGCCAAGGTCAGAAAATAAGGCTTCTAAGCCTTTGAGGCGGGTGTAAAGAGCGATCCCTGGTGGACTACTTTTACAGGCTCCTCCGAGTAAGTTGTGGACCCCATTGGGTCTGAGTAAGGAGGTGGTGGATAAAAAGCTTAGGGAGACAAGACAGACTGATGGTCACAGGTCACCAAATCTCAAATAACGGAATTATTAGGCTGGGAAACATGGTCAGCACCAACCAATATCATTTTCAGTCATTGAACCTTCCTTCCCACCCTCCATTTACACTGTCCTAGCATTAAACGGGCCCCCTGCCATTGTGAGTCTCTTTCTCTTCACTGGTCTCCTTTTGACTGGGAACCCTAATCGTCAGGGAAATTCCTGAATGACATGTGGTAAGGCAAGAATGGCTAATGAAGAATTTTACAGGAACAGGATATTTCTGGGAGACTGAGTGTTGAGAGAAAATAAGAAAAGCAAGTTATATTGCTGTAAATGCTTTTATGTTGCCCATTTGGTGTTTCCTGCTGGTTACCAATGAAGTCGCCTCTGTGTGGGCTCTCACACTGTATTGGGTTAAGAAAGGCCTTATTTTTGTTGCTGTGTAAAATTACATTTATTTGTTTGTTTGTTTGTTTGTTTGTTTATCTATTAGTTATCTTGTGTGCCTATATGTGGAGTTCAGAGGACAATCAATTTGCTGTAGCCAGTTCTCCCCTTCTACCACATGGGTTTCTGGAACCGGACGTAGGTAGCCAGGCTTGGCAAAAGACAGCTTCACCTGCTGGGCCATCTTGCTGGACCACAAGCCTTGGTTTTGTTCACACTTCCTAGGCTAGTGAGCTGGAGGCCAGGCAGGCATTATCTGGTGAGCCCTTCCTTCCTGGCAAGGGAAGCTTTAATTGCTTTGTTTATTTTCTATTAAAACTGTGATTTTAAAAAGCCACCATGGGGGGCAGAGGATGTAACTCATTTGGCAGAGTGCTTGCCTAGCTTATACAAAGCTCTGGGTTTGAACCCTAGCACTAGGTAAACCAGCCATAGTGAAGCATAGGCCTGGTTTCCCAGTACCGGGGAGGTGGAGGCAGGAGGATGAGAAAAATCAAGATTGTCTATGACTACATAGGAAGTTAGAAGCCAGCCTGGGATACACAGGACCCTGTCTTCAAAGAAATGAAAGCCACCTTACCTGAGATTTAGTGTCTGGTACAAGTGTATGCAAATATGTTGAGGAAACAGGGTCTGTGACTTCAGATGACAAGCTAGCTTTCATGGTCAGTAACACTAAAACCACAATACTGTAAAGGAGCCTTGTAACAGTGGTGTATAGAAACTCTATTTAAATAAACCTGTTTTTCCACAGGTACAAAAATCTATTGGCAAGTGGATTTGTTGTCCAATGTGATGCGAAAGTATGTTTGGCTTTTTATACAGTGACTAGATTGTCTTTGGCGTAGAGTTAGGGAAGTTTATTGAAGTGCTTAATGAGTATTGCCCCTCCCCAGCTAATCTCATGGAAAATGAGGACAGAACCCATTTCCTACCCAAAGCACCTTTTGGAGACTGCATCAAATCTATCAGCAACCTCTGTAACAGCGGATCGCTTTGTAAAGATAATACAAATCTAAGAAGTCTTCAACAAGGGCTCTGCTTCCCACAGGCTGGCCCTGCTCACCAAAACAATAACCATTTTTTATGAGCTCTTGCAAGGGAGCTGTTTGAACAAGCTGGACCACCCAGCCAAGTCTCAGTGACATCAAACTGTCTTCTTTCTGAACGGCTGCCTTGCCTTCACTCACCTGCAGAGACTGGGTGGCAGACCGACTGCTCCTATGACATCCCACCTCCTACCCCTCACTCTTGCTTCCAGCAGAAGAGAGCAGCCACCCTGGCCTGACAGGCGTGGAGCTTGTGTTCTTCTCCGCTAGAGTCAAGGGGAGCAAATTGGGGTTTATAAGCACCTCCAAGGGGAAGGAAGAGAATTTGCTTAGGGTTTGTAAGGAAGATTGTCGGCCATGAGTGTGTTCAAGAAGTAAGATACACTCACACATTCCCACTTGTCCCTAAGACCTGCCAAGCATTTTCAGACCACCCCTTTCCCCAGGCATCATTATGGCAGTAATGCCCATCCAGGAAAATATTATCTACTTGCTCAAAGAATGCCTCCCACCATGAGGTTGCCATGTACCCATGCCCAACCAGAAGCCAAAGATTCAGAGGTGTCCACCCACCTAACTGACTGACCCAACCTCCAAGCCAAAGATCTGTAACACATTTGCACTGCCAGACTTCTCCAGGTCTCAACAGCCATCATTGCCAGTCAAGACCCTAAGCAGACAGTCTCACCAATCACTCAGCAGTAGGGCCCACGGGGAGGATGAATGAGGCCAGAGTGAAAGGTCCTCAAGGTTAGCTGATACAGAAATATGCTCTTACACCCAGGAGACTCAAAACTCGGAAAGGCTCCTATTCGAAGCTCCCATGGCTGACAGTTATGATAAAGAACATGCTGAGGGGCTAGAGAGCTAGCTCAGATGGTAACAGGCTTGGCAGACAGTCAGGAAAACCTGAATTTGCTCTCCAGCCTCCACATAAAAAGTTGAGCACTGTGGCACACATGTCCTGGGGTAGAAGAGAAGGGCGGGTCCTGAGGACTCCCTGACAACCAGGCTGGCCTAATCAGCAAGGCTCGGGCACCAATGAGAGACCTTGTCTCAAAATAACAAGTTGCACAGCTCCCGAGGGACAACACTGGAGGTTCATATTTGGCCTCCACATAGAGACACATGCTCACACATGGGCACACATACAACAAGCTCAATTGATAAAGGACAGCAGGTGTGTTTTTATTATAATCAGAAACAACTGTCACAACAAAAGATGGAATTACTTACAAATGTTAGTATGTCCAGATACCAGCTCTTCTCTTCTCCCATGACATTCCACAGGGGGCACATTTTGGGGATCACTAAACTGACAGTGTTCATTGTTAAATGTCACTGGAGTGGTCAATAAGCATATTTGCTTTCAGGAAACTTTAGCAGAGTATGGGAGCACATGCCTGTAATCCCAGCACTCAGAAGGCTGAAGCAGGAGGGTGGCTGAGAGTTTAAGGGTACCTGGAAATGTGTATCAAGACCCTGTCTCAAAAGCAAAACAACCTTCAAAGTGAATAACATGCCATGCATGGATCTCTTGAAAGTGATGGTATGATTTGGTCTCATTCTTATGAAGCTGCAGAAGATTGATCCCTGTTCTTTTCTACCAGTCTTGATGAATGGGCCTGGAGAGAGAGCTCAGTTTGTAAAATATTTGCCCTGAAAGCATGAGGCTCTGAGTTCCATCTCCAGAACCCACACTTTAAAAACCTTTTTAGAGCCAGGTGGGGTGGTGATCTTGTTACCCCAACACAGGAAAGACTTGAATGTTGGCCAGCCTAGACTAATCAGCAAGTTTCCAGGCCAAATCAAGACACTGTCTCAAAAAATAATATGGATGGTGTCCTGAGGAATGCGACCTGAAATTGACCTCTGGCCTCCACACATGTGCACACACACATGCATGTACACACGTACTAACAACATACATACACAAACCATTGATACCCTTGAGATGACTCATGTTGTGCGTTATTGGCAATCAATTTGAGAATGCCAGCTGACCCTTCCTCTCCTGTCTATTTTCTGTCTATGTGAACGGTGCCCATAAAGAATGCAGTGTAATTTTAATATCTAAGCAAAGCCACACGCAAAAAAACAAAAGCATCATACGATGCTCCTCATAGTCAAAGGAAATGATCCTGGAGTATACACACCACTGATTACGCCACATTAGCACAGATAATTAAAAGTTGCCTGTCTAATAATATTAAGCAGCAGACACAACTTTTAGAAAAATTTTCCCTGGTATTAGCTATGCAAAAAAATCCCCCAGTGAATGTTCCTCACGAATCAAATCCATCTTCTCTTAAGAGTGGGTATAATAAATGGGTAGCCTAAAAGGAATGCTTTGAACAGAATGTCTCACTATTGTCTGATTATTCTAAATTTAAAACTCAACAAAGGCAGGGATTATTCTCCTAGAGGTTCAAGATTCATGAGAGTTTGCTAATGAAGTTCCTTTAGGAGCAGAAATCAAAAAATTGCTATCTGCAGGCTGCCAGCATTTTATGCTTGGGTGGTGTTTTTAAATCAAAGTCACCATTCATTCAACAACAAATGTTTGTCTGCAATAAATGAATGAGAGTAATGGCCTTGAAGTACTTCACAAGCTTAATCACCTCTAAGCTATGAATCAGGAAACAGCTTCCACGGAGCCTGAATGCACACGCCAATCAGAGTGAAATGTCAGCCATCGTTCTGAGGGCTGCAGTGAGACCTGGAGACTGAAGTCATATATTTTGATGCTTATAACATGACCCATCCTGGGGGTCTACTGGCCCCTGTATTTGCCTTTTTTACAATCTCCATACAATTTGGAAAGCTGAAAAATCTAGGCCAAATGAGATATAATGAAAGCGAGAATCTTTTGCTTGCTTGTGAGATTATTCTGGGAGTCCAAAGAGGACCCCACCCCCTCCACCTTAACATGTGGGCAGAATGTTGCTATTTCAACTTAAGGAGGGTCAGAGAGCAAATGACTCACCCAGAATCATCTCGACACCAACAGTAAAAAAGACCTGTGCCTGTAGGACACAACAGACACAGGATGGGAGGTGGGGCAGGATTCCCTGAGCTTTCAGTTTATTCCCAGCCTTCCAACAATATAGATAACCACCATCACCCCACCCCATCCCCACTCCCACCCCCCACCCCACATCCCTGCAACCCCCATTCTGATCTTAGAACAGGTTGCAGCTAGAGAGCTGGCCAGTTACTTAATACCTACCTGTTTGCATTTCAAGGGAAATGCAAGTAGAGAATTGTTTTGTTTTGTTTTGATTGCGGGTGGAATCTAGTCAGCCAGTGGTAAGTCCTCATGTCTTTCAGGGTTCTCAAACTGTAAATCGCACAGCTTTCCCAATCCACTCCAAGGGAGTTGAGGCACTGTTATCCCCATTGCGAATGGCCTTGTTTGTGCTCAGTATTGGCAAAGAACAACATGCCTCCCACATCTCTGTTTTGACCCCAGTGGATAGATGTGGCCCCTCTGTCTTTTGCAGAGTAACAGGGAAAGTGAAGTTTACCTAGGATTGCTTCTCCCTTTTCCCAAAGGGGCCTCCTTGAGCCCCAGAGGTCTGTTTGCTAATTCCTCTGCAGTCCTCCCATCCTCCCATGCCATTAACAGTCTTGAAACATCCCATTGTTTCCATAGGGATACACTTCACTCATTGTTTTGCCTCTTTAAAGAAAAAGCTACTTTTAAAGCTTGTAATTTTTAAAGCGAGGCAGCAAATGCTTCACTTTGCTTTAACTTCTGGCATGAGACATCAGCAGATGTTCTGAACGGTAAACCGGGAAAGTCATGCCCCCTCCTTTCAAAAAGCCTGTTTCAATTCGTGTTAAAGCCTGTCAGGAGGATGGAAGTGCTTTGAAATCACCAACCAGGTTCATGTTCCAGACAGTGCCTGAGTGTGCGTTACTCACTTACAAATTAGAAGAGATGTGGATGTGGTGTGATGTGGCTGATGCACTAGTTATGAGATAATGATACATCCTGGCCAGCTGCCTGATCTTAGGGACCACTCTTAGGACACAGAAGAATCCAAGCACGAAGTCATAGCAGTCTGGGGCTGGGGATGCACTGATCACTTCTGCTAAGGGTCTGCTCCCCCAGAATCAAATCTCTCTGAGGAGAGACAGTTCCACTTTAGCAGTCCTTGAATGCTTAAGGTCTTGGGCCCACCCCAGAGCATGTGCCCCTACAGGCAGCTCTGAGTATTGTTCTGCTAAATTCTGGGCACTGATCCTACCTAAAATCCCATTCCTGCTGCTACTCCCTTCTCTCTTCTCCTCCCCACCCCTTGCTCAAGGATGGCTTAACACTGGATGCAGTGCCGCCGTCCATTCATCCCAGCACCCACTTTGAGCCGACTACAAATTCTCAAGTAGGATCCGCCAAGGATCACACAGTAGGGTGTACAAAGCCTTAATTAACGCTGACTGCCAGAAAGTGGTAGAAAGCACATTTCCTTGATCATGGCATCTCCCCACCAGGTGAATGGGGTTAGAAGATTATATAGGGGAAGACAGCTGTTGAGATGACCAGGTGACCAAGAAGGGAGAGGAGAAGCACATGGCTCCCCCAGTCCCACCATAAGAGGGGTAGTTTGTAAAAACCTAGTGCTAACCCAGGCTTCATTCAGAGGTTGAATTTGAAAAACCACATATAAATGAGCCAGGGGTGGTGACTCACGTCAGTAACCTGAACACTCTAGAAGCCAAAGTTTGAGGAGGAGGACCGTGAGTTCAGGGCCAGCCTGGACCACCTAGTGAGTTTTAAGTCAGCCTGGGCTAGAATGAGACCCCCATCTCAAAAGGCCTCACCCCTCTAAAAATCATATATATATATATATATAATTTGCCACAGCTACAGTTTAGACAAGCAGGGGGAAGGTTTAAAGAGGTAGGTGAGGGTATGGCCAGGAACATCACAAGATGGAATGAGGTATAGTAACTGGAATGTTAAGTAGGAAGAGAGAGCTTGGTGGGGAAAGGAAAGGTGGGGACCTAGACGCAAGGTTCACTGGATGGAAAGATGGCTCACTGGGTAAGGACGCTTATCACTAGCCCTGACGATCTGAATTTGACCACTGGGAACTCACACAGTAGAAGGAGAGAGGCAATTTCCATAAGTTCTTCCCTGCTCATACACAAGGTAAAGAAATACTAGGTCATTAGAAGATGATTCACAGAGGGCATTGCTTCCATGCCCAAGAATCTCTCTGAGTCACAGCAGGGGGTGGCAGGAGGGACAGAGGGTCCAGTTCTGCAATTCCTATGTCTCTGCCAGGGTGTTCCATGTTGGTACCATGAATATGCCTGGAAGAATGCAGGCATGATGGGATGGGACATGGAACCAACCACAGGGAGGCAGCAATGGGGACCAAGGCAAGCTGTTTCCTAGACCCTCTCCAAAGGCTGGGGGTGTCGCTGTACGGTAGAGCACTTGCATATGCAAGCTTCAGGGTTGGATCCCCAGCACATCCTGCAGAGAGAAAACACTAAGAACAGAACACCTTTGCACCTGATTTGTTAGTAACAAGGAAAGCTCATCTCTTAGACATGAGACTTGGGGCATTTGTGTATCATAGGTGAGCTACAATACATGCAAACATGTATAATACATATCAGGGGAAAGTAAGAAAAAAATATGCACACACTCCAACTGCAAATCCAGACAACAAACCAGAGCTCAGCAATAAATGTGTTGTATTTGTGTGAACATAACAAATTATACTCCCTTAAACAAACTGCTTCCAGTAATGCTCAACTACCAGGTGGCATGCTATCCCTTCATGAACTGTGTCTGATTAACTCACGTCCCTTATTCTTTATGACAACAATAAAGTCTATTTTACATGTTCATGTTTCTGGTCTTATGATTCACATCATTGCAGAACCTGGAATGTGCAACAGACTTTAGGAGGATCTGTCACTCTAGACTTTTCATGCCACAGCCACAGAAAGGATGGCTTTCCCACCGCTGCAGGAAGTCTAGTTCGTGACATGACTGAGCATTTAACACACTTGCTCAGGGATATGTGCACTGCACTCTAGCTGTACTTAAAGGCTGCTGAGCCTACAGTCCTTGCTATCTTGTTAGATTATTTGCTCCCAATTTAGAAGTACTCAAGAGTGTGGGGAACAGGAAAGATGCCATGGGCAGCAGTGAACTCAGGGAGCAAATTGCTGGAACTTTTGATCAGACACCTTATCAAGAATATGATTTTTAAATGAATAATCTCTTGGGCTGAGGATGTGGCTCAGTCAGTGGAGTGCTTTCCTAGCAAGCATTATTAAGTCCTGGGTTCAACCCCTCAGCACTGCATGTACTGCGCATGGTGGCACATGCCTTTAATCTCAGCACTTGGGAGGTGGAGGCAAGGAGATCAGAAGTTCAAGGTCATCCCCAGACAACAGTAAAACAAACATTTACCCTGTTTCTCAGTAAAATGTCTGGTAGGGAGGCCAAAAGGATACTCAAAGTATAGGCCTGGGACGAGCTATACAAAACTTTTCCAAAGTTGTACTCCTTATTTTATTATAAAATGGTCATGACAGTGATATTTATTCAACATGTCCTGGATTATCTGACATCACATATCACAGACACCTAACATAGTGGATTGGCTGAGTCACTATTAATAAAAACTATTTTTTTTTTAAATCTTTGACATAGTACCACTAAGAAATCTTTACCTTTGGACCCAAGTGACAGGTACCCAGCAGGTAAAAGCTATTTTTAAGAATATCCATTATTTCATGAACAATCACTTACTGATGTTATATTTATGTACAATATCAAAACAATGTCAATGCCAAAATGTAACACACAAGTTAAAGGAGCCTCTCTATTTTCCACCTAGCATCTCAAACACCTGCTAGTGTGCCTTCATGCCTTACCAACTGTGCCTACCTGCCAGAAACCAGCTCTTGAAGTATATTGACTGTACCAGTCAGGAACGAGGGCGCCTTCAGACAAGGGCACTCTCCAAACTATCCCTGTCATCTCTAAGGAAGACTTTTCTCATTTTTCACATTCAGCCTCTAAATACTAGATCACAGGTATGCATCTGGTTAATCACAGGTACGCAGCTCAAGAACTTGTTTCTGGACCATCTATGTATTGGTCTAAATGCTCACAGCCTCAGAAGACAGATGCCAACCCATCTGTGGACAACAGCCCCTCAACCCATGGCAATATTGTTGACGTCTACATCTGTCACCCTGCTGCAGCCCTTCACAATATAATGCTGCCAGTCAGTGGGGCATTGCCAGGGGAAAATGCCATCAGTTGACGGTGGTATATTATTAGTTATATTTTGTTTTTATTTTGGTTCTCTGAGGTAGGGTCTCATACAGTCCAGACTGGTCTCAAACTTGCTATGCATTGAGAAGGAACGCCATCCCTGACCCTCCTTCCATTACCTCCTAAGTTCTGGGATTACAGTTGTGCCTCACCACTCCTGGCTAGGAAGGGTCTACATTACAACACAAGAGTGTGATTTGAAACCACTCTGTGCAGAATACGAGCTACCAACTTCACCTACCAACTGAGCATCTGCCCAGGGCTGCTCTACCCGGGCAGCCCTGCCTCTGCTCTAGAACAATCTTGACTTTCCTGCAAACAGTCAAATCAATACACACACACACACCCTTCACTTACACAAAGACACAGTAGACACCATGTACTCTAAGCCATATTTTATTCTAAGTCGCTTTTGTTGACAATAATTGCCTCTCGACCAGGGAGAAAGGAGAAAACACAATCCACCAACTAAGCCTTTACTGGGTTCATTAAGCCTATGACCCTCCCACTGTCCGCGTGCACTTGACCTCTGTCTTGTTTTGTCTTTTGACTGCATTGTGTTCGGATGTGGAGAGAGCTGTTTTGTTCAATCTTACGCAAAGGCATGTGATGCGATTGTTCTTTGTCTCCTTAAAAATATGTTGGCATTCTTGCTGTCCCCAGTAAGAGAAGAAGGGCCTGAGAGGTTTGTTGAAGTTTCTGGGCTTGAAGCAATTATCTGCTGAACAACCAGAACCCAGCTGCAAAGGCCACAAGGAAAAGTGCAAAGGGTGAATCAGGCCACACTTTGAATCATAAACATTATTGCGGGCAGAGCAGTTTGCTGCTGGCTGGCTTGCTTTCGCACCTAACTGGGATGGGTAGCATGACGCTCCTGGGGACCATTACCAAGTTACAGGTGTGGCTTCCGTGCATAAAAGCTGTGTGTCTGGCAATCTAGGCATGGGCCTACCTTCCATAAACTACTTCGTATACTAAATGTCCTGGGGGAGTTCATTATTCCAGAGGGTTGTATCAAGGGTTTTGTCTCAAGATTCTTGGGTTGTGTTTCATGAACACTCGCATCTGAGCTTTGAGTCCAGCCTCTGTCCGTACTTCAGAACCACAAGGATAGAAGAGTAGGGAGTGGAGTTTTGAACCTGAAGCCATTTTTGCATAGCCCAGAGAAATAAGCACAGAAAAAGCAAGAGCAGAAACATGACTCTTGATTCTCTGTTTGAAAAAGGAGAATAAATGAAGTGTAATCCCCGTATGGAAGAGTGGGAGCTGGAGGGGAGGGCAGGCTGGGAAGAAAGAGGGATTCTGGGTGGCTCAGCATTTGGGTGGCTCAAGTTTGAGAATCAAGCCAAAGTACCAAGTACTATGCGCTTAGTACTGGGGCGATCTTGTAGGATGGGGATGTCTTTTTAGATAGTGAGGTTGTGTGTCAAAGGAAAGCTTTCACAGCTCCTCAGGCAGTAAGCAGTGAAGTCTGGATTCAGGAGAAATCCAGAATCAGAAGGCTGCCCTTTGTGCGGTGATTTCCACTGACCGGAAATCATCCACAGCAGAGAAGGGCAGAGGTGGCCCAGTACCCTAGCTTCCCCCTGGGCTGTTGGTTGTTGGTTCCTGCAGTGGCTTTAGTACCGCCCCCATTTGAGACCAAGAGGTGTGGTCTAATCATCACCGGAAGGTCCAGAGATCATTTGAGAATGAATTCCATGCCAAGGAAACCCTCTCATGGCTCAGTCCCGAGTCCACCCAGAAGAGGCCACATGAGGACTTGTATGGATTTGGTGATAAAAGAACACTTCCAAGAAATCAAGAGGTTGGTTCACCAAAGTGCTTATGACTCAAGGAGGTCATCTGTGAACTGAAGGAGAAGTAAGTTCAGACTCGGACATGAAGAGAACTAAAGCAAAGTTACTGGATTACAGACTCAGAGCAGGAAGAGAAAGTTCACAGAAATAACGGGAAATACAAAAAGGTGCACCTTAACTATATCTAAAAACCAAAGACCTATGGCTAGGTAGTCCAAAGATGGAGAAAAACTACAGAGAAAAGAGTAGACTAAAAGCATACTCTCTACTTTTTAGTAAGGAGTTTAGGTAAAAGGTCAATTATGAGTAGCGTGACTGACCCTGACATGAAGAGCAGTGGAAAAGGCAGAGATGGTCACATGGAAAGTCAGATCAGCAATGTAAGGAACAAACTTGAAAAATTATTCTAAAATGCACAGGGGGCAAAACCAGCCAGGTTACAATGCAGGAGAAGACAAGGCAGGAAGCCAGCACATGGATATCTGCGGTTCATGACATAATGGAAACATATATCAAAAAAAGAGTCATTAAAGATACAATTAATGGTCAGGTAGTGGCGGCACACACCCTCAGGAAGCAGACACAATTGGATCTCTGAGTTCGAGGCCAGCTTGGTCTACAGAGTGAGTTTCAGGATAGTCAGGGCTACACAGAGAAACCCTGACTTAAACAACAAACTACAACAACAATAAAAAGATATAACTGAAGAAAACTTTTCTGAAGTGAAGGAGCACTTTATTACAGTATTGCAAGCAAGTAGACAAAAACTTCATTCTATATGAGGAAAAATAATGAACACGATACATATGCATACATATGTAAGATAATAAATTAATGGAAAAACGATGTGTTTACTTCCTGAGAAAACTTGAATTCTGAGTTCAAAGAAAGAATGTCATAAAGCATTCAGCGAGGAAGGGCATACACGTGGCTAAGCAGGCCACTAAGAAGGAAGCCAGGGAGAATACTCCAGGCAGCAGAGGAAATGAAGCAAATGTCCTTCTGCTGACACACAGCTTGGAAGAGAGGTTACAAACAGTCATGTTTCTAATGAAGTGTGAGATCTAAAACACAAATCACAGGTGATCTAAAGGATCTAACGGACAAAGACCTTCACAAAAAATAACTTGAAACACTTCTCTAATTCAACAAAATTTAATTTAAAAATGTAAGAAAAATGAGGTAATGCTTTGAAATATTTTTACTGTGCAATGAAGCCATACACATAAGAAAAAGTATTAAAAAAAAAACACAGGTTATCTAAACTATTTTCAACAATGTTTATTTTTTAAGATTATAAAATTTATTCTTTGATAATTTCACACACACACACACACACACACACACACACACACACACACACACACCATATCTTGATTATATACAGTCCCTGCTTCCTCCCTTTGTCTCCCCAATGCCCTTAACACATCTTCCTCCCAACTCCAACCTCTCCTTCCCCACCCCTCTCTTCCTGGAGTATGTCCTTATAAAGAAAATGACTCACTCCCCAGCAGCCAGCAGCTGCCAATAGCTCCTCAGTAACAGTGATGTCAAAGGGGTCCCACCCCCATGCATGTTGGAATTTTAACTGGCTTAATTTTGTTCAAGTGCTGAGAACAAGCAACTGTGCATGCTCAGCCACAGATGGGCCATCTACATCAACCTCCCCCTATAAGGCTCAGGGAACATCTGTTGTGTGGTGGGGGAGAATGTAAGAGATAGGGGTGGGGAGGAGAGCTGTGAAATGCTGTCCCCTAGACATGACATGGTCACTGCACTCATGAGCTCACTGCAGCTGTGGTGACCTGCACAAAGTCTGCAAAAGATCTAAACAATTCTTAAGAAAAAGTTGTATGTCTACATCTACCTTTATAGAGAAAAGGGGAATTCTAGAAAGGAATAGAAACGTGGTGACCTCATCCTACACTAGGAGTGGCTACGGTCTGCATTGTCTGTGACACTGCTCACACAGATATGTGTGTCATATTTACTCAAACTAAGAAGACAGCCACAAGAGTAAATACAATGTGACTATTGCTACAAAATAAAACACACACACACACACACACATATACACATATGTACACACACATACACATATACACATACACACATACATATACACACACATACACACACATACACACATACATACATATGTACACACATATACACATACACACATACATACACACATACACACACACATACATACACACATAAATACATAAATACACACATACATATACACACACATACATACATAAACACACACACACACACACACACACACACACACACACACACACACCACGCCCTGAGTAGAAAAGGATGGAAATATCAAGGATTCACAAAAGCACAAAGAACGCTGGACTGTCAACATGCAACAGGTCAAACAACACTGAAGATGGGGATTAATTCTCTTTTAGAAAGAAAAAGATTTCCAGATGGAAATAAGTTAGGAATGGCCTCGTGACATCTTTGAGAGACACCTAAAAGTTAGAAGAAGAAAGACTGGGGCAAAGGGACACCAGGAAACTTCCCACTTAAAGGCGACAGCTACGATGTTAATTTAGAATCAGAATAAAATCGCTAAAGCATGTAACAGGGGTGAACTTCTTACAGACAAGGGACACCTTACAAAGGAAAGTTAATATCTGACCTGCCAAGATGGCGTAACATGACATGTGCTAAGAAAAACAAGCCCAGCTTCAGAGAAAGGAAGGTCTTGGCTGTATGCTTGTAATTGCTGGGAAAGGAGTCAGAGAAAACTTTAGCGAGGTTCTAGACGAGGTGACGTGATGAACATGGTTAACATGCTGACAGAAGCCTCATCCTTACAGAATTCAGCCTCTGTATGGGAGCTCATGCAAGATCATTAGAAATTGTATCAGGGCATCTGGGAAGCTTTACCACACCCCAATCCCACATGAAGGATCCCAGCACAGCACAACTCACCAACAACCAGCAGTGTTATTAGAATTGACTTATAAATATAAAAAGTCTTCAAAACATAGGAAAGGTCTAATAAGGTTTATGGTTTGCAGGCTGAGAAAATCAAAACAATTTGTGTGTGTATTTCTTAGTTGAAACCACCTTATGTATTTTTTAATCACTTATAGACATTTAATAAAATAAAAGATAAACTCAAGAAATCAGGAAAAGAATGAGGAAAAAAACAGGAAATAAAGCGTACAAAATTAAAAAAAAAACCAGAAATATACATAGAAAACATTTTGAAAGGTGAGCCTTGACACATAAAAAATAAAATATGATGGTACCTAGGCTTATGATCCTTAAATTAAACTGCAAAAATGTGGTGATATTTTATTTATGCTGAAATGTGGTGATAATTTATTTGTGCTTTAATAAATAAAGCTTGCCTGGCGATCAGAGGAAAAAGCAAGCCATTTTAAGTAACAAAGAAGTCAGGCAACGGTAGCACAAGCCCTTAATATCAGCGGGACAAAAAATGCTTGTAAGACTTGCAAAGTTACTACGAGGAAAACAAAATAAATTCACACCATTATAAGGAAAAGGCATTCCTCCTAAGACACAGATATTGAAGGACTGAATACCTGATTTACAAAAGAAATATCAAACAGAGAAACATAAGGAAATTCTTAAACTTCACTCAAAACCACATCAAAAAGAGCAAATTAAAACAAGGTATAAATTTATCTACGTGTGTGCATATGTTCTGCTCCTGTGTGTACCTGTGCATGAGTGTGTGGCTATGCAAGTGTATGTGAAGGTCAGAGGTCAATGTCCAGTGTCCCCTTCAATTGCTTTTCACTTTATTTTTAATTTTTTTAACCTTTACTTATTTAAGGGGGGGTTGGGTTGCATGTGTGCCAAGGCATGTGTGCAAATGCCAGAAGGCAACTTGCAGGAGTCAGGTCCCTCTTTCTACTAGGTGGGTTCTGGAGGTCAAACTCAGATGTCAAGTTTGGCAGCAACCCTTTACCTGCTGAGCTGTAGCCAGCCCACATCTTTGTGTTTTTGAGACAGGGTCTCTCACTAGCCCCAGCCGACTCTGGAAACTGGGGTTACAGGTAACTGACTTTTTTTACATGGGTGCTGGAATCAAACCAAGTGCAGAGCAAGCACGTTACCAAGTGAGCCAGCTGCACAATAAGTTTTAACTTACCAATTGGCAATGCTTTCGTTTGCTTCTGTTTTACAGTTGTAGTCTAGAGCTCAAATATATAAACACTTTTTTTTTTCATGTAAGAACAAAAACCTTATAATGGCTCCTGTTAATGAAGTGAGATAGTTTAGTGGGCAAAAGCACTTCCCATGAAAACTTGATTTTAATTTGATCACCAGAATCTGTATTAAGAACCCCGATGTTGGGATTGGACAAATGGCTCAATGGCTAAGAGCACTTGCTGCTCTTCCAGAGGTCCCAGGTTCAGTTCCCAGGACCCATAATAGGCTGCATAGAACACCTGAAACTCTAGCTCCAGGGGATCCAGTGCCCTCTTCTGGCCTCTATGGGCACTGAACACAAGTGGTGCATATATACTCAAGCACACACACAAACACAGAAAATAAATAAACATGTCATTAAAATAAAACTCTGGATGTGATGGTGTACATCTGCAGTTTCAGTACCCTTCTGAAGAGATGAGAACTATAGGTAGAAGAGTCAGCCAGAAGCTCATGGGCCAGCTGGCCTTGAGTATGCAGCATGGAGAAGCAGCAGCAAAGACCCTGCCTCAACAAGGTGGAAGGAGAGAAGCGACTCCTGGAAGTCTTCTTCTGACTTGTACACAGACAGAGACACAGACACACAGTGAAGGATCTCACTTCTTAAGCCAACTGACCTCATTCTAGACATTTTCTCATAGGAAATAACCAGAGATGTTCAAAGCTGATACATGTTCAAGGAAGTCCACAATGGCGTTCATAACTACAGGAAACTTCTAAGAGAATTAAATGCTGAACAAATAGAGTACTTGTGTGACTTACATAAACCATGCAGTCTTTACTTATGGAAATTAGAAGTATACATATCTATATGGGACATAAACCTCTGATGGAATATAAGCACATGCTCTGAGGGCTTGAAGATGGTGAGCATTACATTCACAGCATAAGGACCAGGGATGGAGGCAGCTCTCCAAGGATACACTCAACCTTCTCAGTTTAAAATCGACTAGAGACATGGAACTCTATCCTCGGGGTCTTGTGTCTGACTTGTCCTTTGTGTTTCCTTGTTTGTTTGTTTATTCCTAGTTTTCCTAAGTGAAAAAAATATTGCTGTGACCAAGGAAGCCTTATAGAGTAGGTGGAGTAGACTCTGAAGTCAGTCTTCAAGGTTGAGTCAATTTCTTATCCTCTGTGAGCTTTGGCTTACTTCTTTAAAAAGGGCTGAGACAGTCTCTACTGCTTGAATATGTGCACAGTATTATAGATCACTTGGCACAGTGCCGGGTCAGGGGAGAGAGATAGAGATAGATAGATAGATAGATAGATAGATAGATAGATAGATAGATAGATAGATAGATAGATAGATGATAGATAGATAGATAGGTAGATAGATAGATAGATAGATAGATAGATAGATACATAGATAGAGATACAGAGAGAGAGAGAGAGAGAGAGAGAGAGAGAGACCGAGAGAATCTTTCCTGTGTGTAGATACATGTGGAGCCCAGACATCACTCTCGCATGTGGTCCCCTCAGTCACTGTCCACTTCTATACTGGGTCTCACACTGCTCTAGAATTTACCAAGTAGGCTAGACTGGCTGGCCAGTGAGCTTCAGGGCTCTTCCTCTCTCTATCTTCCAAGCACCGGGATTATAAGCACTTTCCATATCTGTCTTTTTCTCCTGAGTTCTGGAAATCAAACTCAGGTAGTCATGCTTTCATGGCAAACACTTTATCAATGGAGTTATCTTCCCAGTCCTTCCCTGGGGATTTCTAGTTTCCTCTTGGGCATTAGCTTCAAGGTACCCAATATAGAAGATGATTCTCCCTTCATGGTATGGGAAATCAATGCAGAGCTGAGGGAACAGGACACAACAGAAATTATCAACATAGAGTCCCCAGAGAGAGGCTATGACCTTACTTCCTATTTATCAAAGGCTTAATAATAAATTGAATTGATAATTCAAAAATATTAACTATAGGTAGATGTTAGAGGTGGGCAATAGTTAAACAGATAGATAGATACTATTTTGATTTTAAACTTTTAAAGTAGAATTAACTCAAGGTTTATTTCATTGCCAGATGAAAGTAGAAGTCTCCAAAGGCTGTAGGTACAAAGTATTAAACACAGTATTTTTTATTCTTCACACACACACACACACACACACACACACACACACACACACACACACACCATACCACACCATACCATACCTGCCAAGATGGAGACCTTCATGTCTTAGGATCCTAGCATCCTGAGTAGTATAAGCAGCAGAGCCAGATATGATAGCTCATACTTGTCATCCCTAAACTTGTGAGTCTGAGACTTAGAGGTCTAAGGCAGGAGGATTACCACAAGTTTAATGGAAGCCTGGAATACATAGTGACTTCAAGGCCATCCTGGGATACAGAGTGTTTTGTATGCAAATAAAGGATGTTGGAGAGGTGTTTCAGCAGTTAAGAACACTTGCTGCTCTTCTAAAGGACCCAAATTTGATTCACAGCACCCACATGGAACCTCATCACTAGTTGTAATTCTAGTTCCAAGCGATATAATGCCCTCTTCTGGCCGCCCTGGGCACTGCATTGCAGGTGGTACTCAGTCATGAAGGCAAATCATCCATGCTAATGAAATAAAATAAAATAAAGACAGGAGGAAAGTGGGGAGGAGGAGAAAAGCAGCAGATAGCACAAAGCCTTTAACAGAGACTATCTGAATACTGTTCAGTCAGGCCAGGTCCAAAGAAGCAACTGATACAGAAGCCAGGTAACTTAAGGGAGCATGGGCTACTTATAAGCAATTGGCTAACACAGGACCTAAATGGCTTTCAGCATGCAGGGAATGAAGGCTTTCCAGCTAGGTGAACAAGATCTAGAGGAAGACAAGCTGGGCAATGAAAACAGGCTCCATCAAGGGGGCTGGGACTGGGCTAAGGCTGAGTGGTATCACACCTGCCTAGCCAGTATGAGCCCCTGGGTCTCATCCTCTACACCCAAACAAGACAGACCATGAAGGCAGTTGGCACCCCACCCCCACCCCCAGTGAAGGACTCCCAGCATTTACCCAGCCCACTGACCAGCCTTGTATGCATTCCAGCAGGACCCTTCTTGGTGACTCATCTGGACCTGAGGCGCTACTATAAAGGGTAGCCACCTCAGCTTCTAACAATAGTTGTTTTATTTTTAACTTCAAAGCTGCCCCTTGTATCCCAAAACAAAAGAGAATTACAAGAGCAAATGCTTTGTGCATGTTTCTGTTTCCAGACATCCAGGAGAGGCCTACTGCCTTCCCCTCCTCCTTGGTATTTCACGGTGTCTAGCAATGTAGAAAGTGACAGATGACCAAGGGTCACAAGGCAGCACCTGGTCACAACCCAAGGTCATTAGATGCCATTAGAAGCGGCATTATGCTGCATGCACTGCAGAGATAATGCTGCCCCATGGGTCACCTGGAAATGCTTCCTACTTGAAGCCCAGCTTTCACATACCACCAGGGTTTCTGAGGCTAGACAATGCCTGGAGCCAGCCCAGCGTGAGCTACAGAGGGCTGCCATCAGCCCAGACTGAAGTGGGGGGAGGTCTTTGCTTATGCAAAAGATAAATGATCCTAAATGAGACATAATTATGTGCTATAAAGGTGAATTCAAGGAATTAAACAAATGATGATTTGATAGCATGAAAAAAAAGATACGCTGTGCCAAAAAATAAAAATAAAAAAAATAATAAAAAAGCCACATCAGAATTAGCAGCAAGTGACAGATAGCAAAATGAAGCTGTTGGACAAATGGCCTTAATGACAGGCACAATGACTTTGAATTCTAGTCCCTATCTCTCACAAGCTGAGTAAACATGGGCGAATTATTTAGCACACTGAGCCTCTGTTGTTTAAATGTGTAGAACATTAATAGTATTAGCACAAAGAGTTACAGAGCCAATTTAGTTGTGCATACACTCAGTGTATAATTATTGTGCTTTCAGGTGTAGAAAGTCTAATTCCAAACACTAGAGATAGACGCATGAAAGACTAGGCACACCCTCCCTTACAAAGACTGCTAAGCTTCTCTCAAATGAATGGAGACAAAGATACCGTACACGCAGTAAGGAAAAATGCAACCAGTAGAAAGGGCTGTAAGGATGGAAATGGGCAAAGGGTGATGTTAGAGGAAGACCAAGGTGCTGTGGCAGGAACATGCATCCATTAAGTGGGATATTCATGCAGACTTTATCTCAGGACCCAGGAAGGCATGCGCTTCAGGTGGTGGTGGTGCTGACCTGATGCTGCTGATGGTGATGCTGACTGGGGGGATGTTGATGGTGCTGGTGCTGATAATGATAGTGGAAGTGATGCTGGTGGTGATACTGACTTGGGGCATGTTGGTGGTGGTGCTCATAATGATAGTAGTAATGATGGTGCTGGTACTGGTGCTAATGCTGGTGGTACTAGTGATGGTGTTAATGGTGGTAGTGATGCTGATGGACTCATCATGGTGACCCAACAAGCAAATAGTACAAGAGAATGGGAAGAGGCGTGGCCCATATTGAATAAAGCAGTGAGTGACATGATCAGTACTGAGCCCACGAAGCACTGATTAGGACCCTAATTTTCATTTATTAAAGCTCGCAGCTCTATTTTTAGATACAGCCTTCAATCTACCATCATTCAAGAAAAGCTTCTCTCCAAATATTCTATTTCAGGAATGAATGTAATTTTTTTTAAGATAAAAATATTCTGTATGCATGAGTTCCTTTCTACCCAGCCATCTTTCTCTTGGTTTGCAGCCTGCCAGCAGAGTGCTTGTGAGATTTTAGAGACTTTCTGTGCAGGGCACTTAGAAATCACATACAAACACTGAAATGGCAGAAATAGCTGGTGCTTTTCAGTTCTATAGATACTCGTAAAACAGAGGAATATGAATTTTAATGGAAGCCTAAGTTTCCAGCCTGTTCTTACCTGTCTCAGGGTGAAAAGTGAGTTGTTTAGTTACATGTATGTATGTTCATAGCATAAAAGTTCCTTTTTTTTTATAACTTACTTCCTTGTGGCTTAATATCTGCTTCCTGAGATTTCTCTGAATTGCTAGTTACAGATTATTCATTGTTCCTATTGTATTCTATTATTTGCTTGCATATCATAATTTTTTTAATATGTTTCCTTATTGATTTTGTATGTATAAAGGTGGATACATGCATGCCACGGCACAGAAGACAAGTTGGGCTAACCAGTTTTCTCCTTTACCGCGTTCGTCGTGGGGACAGAATGCAGGTCTTGGGCTTGGTAGCAAGTGACAGAGAACCACATAATTTGTTTACTTTTGTCCACTTTGCTAAGCATTCAGGCGGTTTGGGTCTGAATTTTTAAAATCATTAAAATAAGTAATACAGTGATGAACACCTTACATGCCTTCTAGCATACAATGCACATGATTTTTCAAAGGACATTTTTCCTGGATAATACCCATTTTCCTAAATGATTGCACCAAGGAATACTTTTCCTACCAGCAAGAAGACATAAAAAGCCACTTTTCTTCTTTCTTTAATTATTGTTTTAAGTGTTTGTCTGTTTTGGATTTTTGAGACAGGGTCTCACTATATAACCTAGGCCTCCTGCCTCTGCCTTACAAATACTGGATTACAGGTGTAGACACCACTCCTGTACCATGCCCAGGGTCATTAGTATAATTTTTCAAATATATACCTGTTTATTTTCTGAGAAAGACAGATCTCAAATAATCAACTGCCAGTTGAGCCAATAGTTCAGTCAATTCCTGGTGCATACAGATAAGCACTGGGGGGCACAGGAATATTAACACACAGAGCTATCTCTTCCAAGAGAGAAATGCATAACCTATTTTCTGCCCAGGAGGCTGGAAGCAGATGTGATTAATAGCCTGGTGACCTTTGCACTATCTGTGTGGCCAGGCTATACTGGATCCTCCCTTACCATGAACCTGTTTGTCTCAGTTCATCTATAAGCCCATCTTTATGGATGATGTCACTTTTACTTTATAATGAGTTTCAATGTAGTCATGTCTTAAGATTGTTGTGTATATGGGATTGAGTTCACTATTACTAGGAAACTTTCCCCCCTCAAATTGTGCTGTGCTTAAATATGCCTAAAATAAAGTACTGGAGGTCACACGCTTGAAGTTTGAACAACACCAGCTACTGAGTCATGCTGAACTGAACTGCCTTCTTGCTTCTCCTGGATCAACATTCTGCTGGCAATAGTGTTTGCAGAGACTCTGCAAATTCAAACTTAGTTCTTGCAGATGAGTTCCCAGAGCTCACTGGCCAGCCAGGCCAGTCAAATGGTGAGTGCTGGGTTCATGATCAAGTGCAGAGAACAAGTGCAGAGGTTATCTGACATGAACCAGCGGCCTCCACATCACACGAGCCATGTACACATTCACTTATGCACCCACATGCATGTGAGCACGTATGTATATAACACGTGCACAAATGCATCCCTTAGTCACTCCAGGCTAGGGAAAATTAATTAGTTGATTTTCTAGCATATGAGAATGAGTTGCAAGCAGACAACATCAACACATCACGAGGAGAAGAAATAATCACACACCGTTGGCTGTAGGAGGAAGATGAAGCCGTTTCAATAAAAGAACCGTGTGGACAAAGTCCTGTGGGGCTCTCTGAATTGATCGGAACAATGTAAGCAAGCAAGCATAGTCTAAGCATTCCCCAACCTTCCGCTCTTACTCATTTCATAGCATTTTTCTGACTGGACTTGCCAGATACTAATCATGTGTACAGGGGATGGGGAGACAGCTCCACGGGTGAGAGGGCTTGCTGAGCAAAAAACACTCCAGCATCCACATAAGAAGTCAGATACGACCCATCGCATATTTGTAATCTTGGAACCCTAACACTTGAGGGGGTCACTGCGGCTTGCTGGCCACCAGCAGAGGTCCAGGTTCAATGTCTCCAGGAAATAAGGTTCATAGTGAAAGAACAGGACACCTGGTATCCTTCTCTGGCTTCTGTGAACCCACAAAAACACCCGAGCTTATACCACATACATACCCCATAAATCACAACACATACAACACACACATACACACCATACAAACACACACACCATTTACACTAAACCAAAGCATCATATACATACACCATATACACATCACATATATATATATATATATATATATATACAACATGTACCCCCCACATACACACACGAGAGAGAGAGAGAGAGAGAGAGAGAGAGAGAGAGAGAGAGAGAAACCACATGCACCAAACACAAATTTTTTAATGTTTAAATTTTAAAAAAAAGTATGTTTTTGGAGACTAGAGAAAAAAATTAAATTCACTAAAAAACATTTTACTTTTAGTGATTTGAAAGTTATCTCTTAATAAAGCAATTACTAAAAATACAGCAGCTAAGAAAAATAAGCCAGTCTGAAATGATGAAACTGTTTGATTCACATTACCTTATTTATAGTTATTTAATGTGTGTGTGTCCATACATGGACGTGTAGGTCAGAGGACAGTCTGCAGGAATGGGTTCTCTCCTTCCACCATGTGGATTCCAGTCATCACCCTAAGATCAAACACCTTTGCCTTCCTTCAGCCCTGTCTCAGGCCACTTGATTCGCTCTATATAAGGGGTTAATATCGTCGAGGCAGAAAGTTGAGCAGTACTAGCCAGGAACTGGGCAGAGTATAGAATACATAATTGTTATCTAAAACGTAGTTTGATTTTGCAGAATAAAAATAGTTCTTGTCAGGCTGGAGAGATGACTCAGTGGTTAAGAGCACAGACTGTTCTTCCAAAGGTCCTGAGTTCAATTCCCAGCAACCACATGGTGGCTCACAACCACCTGTAATAAGATCTGGTGCCCTCTTCTGGCCTGCAGGGACACGTGCAGGCAGAATACTGTATACATAATAAATAAATCTTTTAAAAGAAATAGTTCTTGTCTTACTTTCTTTTCCCGTGGCTTTGATACAACACCCTGACATAAGCAACTTAAGGGAGAGAGGGTTTGTCTGGTTCACAACTCAAGGTACAGTCCACCGTGGCTAGGGATCCCTGGCAGCTGGAGCATGAAGGAGCTGGTCACATCAGATCCATAGTCAGGAAGCAGAGGGCAATGAAAGACTGTACTCAACTCACTGTCTCCTTTGTATATATCCATGTTTCCAGCCCAGGGAATGATGCCACCCACAGTGGAAGGGTTTTCCACTTTATTGATTAACCTTATGGAGGGAGTGCCCCACAGGCATACATGAGGCCCATCTCCCACGGTAAGTCTAGATCTCATCAAGTTGAGATATAGGATCAGCCTTTGTGGTTCTGGAGATGGTGGTGGTGGCTGCACAGAAGTCTGGATGCCTTTACACCTCTGAGCAGTTTAAAGACAGACACAATGGTAAACTCCATGGTATCTATACACCATCCAAAATCGAAGTCACGGTTTGTGTGTGTAAGAAGTCACTCTCAGGCAGGGACCTTCCTTCACATCCTGTAGAATTTTGCACCACAGCTTCAGCGAGGCAGAGTTTTTATTTTTATAATAATACTGACACACTTTATTTTTATAACAATACAAACGCTTTAACAGACTATGCAGTGGGTGAGACTACAAAAGTCAGGAAAGCAGAAAGTTACTGCTCACATGGTGACCTTGACAAGAAGACTTTAGGAAAACAGGAGCTTAAATTTAACATAATCTGCCACAAATTCAGAACATGTTACTACAGTATACCCTAGGGGACTGAGGCACATTCACCATTTAACTTTAAGTCCTGGATTTTTTGACTCCTGTGTATTTAAATTCCCATCACACTGGGACTGCCAACTCCACTTCTGCTGCTGATCACAGAGCTCATCTCTTATCATCTGGCAAAATCTCTCCCATGAAATACTTGCTTTCTGAACAGCCCGAGGTGCCGGGGACACTTTTAAAAACGTTAAACAATAAAAACTGTCAACGATGACTGGAAATGGAAAAGCAGCCAAGCCTCTTTGATGCTGTCTTTTATGCCTGGAACAACCTTCCCACACCCACTCCTACATCTAGCACGCTAGCTCCATCTCTCCTTTCACAGTTCACCTTAAGTCACTTCTCAATGACTCTATCAGGAAGGCAGTGTTGGAACAGCCAGAGGGAAACAGAGTACTCCCCACCTCAGACTGGGAGCAAGGCTTGGGGGCTCATTTAAACTGGGGCCCCAATTATTACATCCACTCCACAGTGTTTCCATCCTGCTCAATAAGCTAGTCATGCTCTCAAGGCATATCTGTGTATTAACCTGTATCTGCTGTGCCATCTTCATGCAGAATCCTCAGTGGCTCCTCTGAATGGGCTAGGGGCTTAGGGACCTCACTGAGTCAGCCAGGCCAAGTGTGATTCACAGTGTTCCTGCTGAGAAACCTCTTCTTGGAGAGGCAAGGGGTTTGTCAGAGAGAACACTCAGCAATCCTTGCTGCCAGCACACGTAATTCAGCAAATATTTACCAAAGACCTACTAAATGCCAGGCAGGCATAATGCCAGACATTGGGGACAAAAATATGCCTAAGACATGGACCCAAGGAAGAAACAGTTGGGGCTGCCTATAGCAACCACATTCTCCAGGAGTCATCAGAACGCTACTAGGGGGTAAAAATAGCAGCTTTCCCCTCAAAAAGAAAAAAAAAAAAAAAAACTTGCAGAGTACACACACGTCAGCCAACTCCGGAGAAGGATTACACACTGGAAGGGCAGATTTGCAACAAGCCTGGTGTCCTCTGTGGAGACGTTTCTCTTCAGTTATCACACACTCCAGCCACATAAACGTCCCAGTATCCCCAAAGAAACAAAGATCATTTCGAACTGATGCACGGGAACCTCGGAGTTCCACGTGAACATGTGCGTGTAAGGCTCGTGGACCTAGCACCACACACCTGGAGCTCACCCATACACAAATCTTTCAAGAGGCAACTCTCATTGTAGCAGTTACTTCAGGGCCTAGCACAATGTTCGACAGAGAACAAGCAGTTAAAAACAGTTTTTTGTCACTAGGATCATGATTTAGCCACCAGTGTATGAGAGCAAAATTAACAGATGAAGCGTCTCTTGCAGCTCATCCTGAAGACTGAAGAACCAATTGCCTACACAATGAACCAATATTTGTAGCGACTGTTATGAGTCACATTCTGAGAACACAAAATCCTAATTCCCAGTCCCTTGGAATGTGACCATGCAGACCCACTTTGGGATCTGGGAAAGACAGGCTCCAGCCCCTTGTTCCACCAAGACTAGAACCATAGGTGTTCAAATATTTTCAGTAAAATGGCATAGGATTTGCGTAGAACCTAAACACACCCTCCCATGTACTTTAAACCACCTCTCAATGATGTACAATACCTAAGACAATGTAAACACTGCGTAAATTCCTGTTGTGTTGTATTGCTGAAGGAATAATTGTATGAATGTAGCTTGCAATGTTTATCACAGATGCATTTATGTAAAGTGTATGTAGTCACATGTGTGTGTGTGCATGAGTATGGTGGCCTAATGCGGAAGTCGGCTTATCTTCCTCCATTACTCTTCACCATATATACTGAGGTAGCATCTCTTGCCGAGCCCAAGATTCACCACTTTGGCTCTTCTGGCTAGCCACTTGGGAATTATTCACTGGGAGTAGAGACAGGCCATAAGGACCCATCTGGTTTTGACATGGGTTCTGAGGATCTCAACTGGAGTCATCCTGCTTCTGTGACAGGTGATTTACCAACCAAGACTTCTCCCCAACCCACAGACACATTTTCAACTGAATATTTTTAACCTCTAGGCTGGAGAGACGGCTCAATAGTTAAGAGCACTCCCTGCTCTCTCAGAAGACTCATGTTCAATTCCCAGCACCTACAGGCAGCTTATAACTGTCTGTACCTCCATTTGAGTGTGGTGGGATCTGGTACCTCTTTTGACTTCCGTGAATTCCTGCACACACATGGAATATGTACAAAGACTCAGACACAAACATATACACATGTAAAATAGATACTATTTTTAAAAAATGGTTTAAAAATATTTTCAGACCTCACTTGGTTGAATCAGCATATGCAGAACTAAAAGATACAGAATGGCAATCACATCTTACAAGACCTTTGAGGAGGGGGTAAAGGTAAACTGAGGTCATGTGGGTGGTCCCTGACTCAGTATGACTGGTGTCCCTGTATGACCAGATGAGGGCGAAAACACTGGAGAAGAGAGCACCAGGACCCAAGAAGAATTCAGTCCACAAGTCAGAAAGAAATATCCCAGAAGAACCTGGTTCTGCTGACCTTTGACCTCAGACACCTCACCTAGACAATCACTGGGAACAAATGCCTCTCTTTGCAGCCATCCTCTGGGGCATCTTGTTACAGCAGCCCTAGGAAACTGACACAGATGGCAAGCCCTTGTTGAGGACTGAGGTCTGGCCCAGAACAGACTCATTTGAGAAACTCAGAGCGAACCATCAGAGAGTGGGTAGAGGAAGAGAGGAAGATCTTCCCACTTCTGCTTCACATGTGACATCTTGGTCAAACCTGTTCTTAATTTCTCTGTACCTGTTTTCAGCTTTAAATGCAGACATTTGGATGATAAGGAATCCCGGGGCCAGATGACCTGCAGCTTTATATCGTTCTACATAATGATCTCATGCTTCCTTGTTGAATGGTGTAGGAAGCAGCTGCTTTTCTCTGGCTACCATGAGTCATCACAGGAGGTTCCCCAGACTTCCAATGAATACCCTCTGACATCCTACCAAAGACAGGATCTTCTCTTGGCATCTACCACGTGGGCACAGGCCCCACCACTCAGCTCCACTAGACAGACTGTGGCAGTGCTGAGGGACCACACCTTGAGGGCAGCAATCTGAAGCCGGGTAAAGAACAAGCATGAACATCCTGGCAATGGTTCCGTGTGTCGTGTGATGTCAGCATCTTCCAGCCACAAAAGGGCTACTCCAGAGTCCAGCAAAGAGAAATGACCACCACCGCACCTCACACACCTGCAGGAGTTTTCCTTCCAGAGATATCCGCACTAATGATTACAAAACCTTCCACATCAGCCCACGTGAAGACGGAGCAAGAACACACTCTTCATCCATCCTCTGTGAAGATGCACAGGCCTCATTAGTCTGGAAATTGTCTGTCTATGTGAACAGAAGTATGCATGATCATACAGCTGAGCTTGCTGTAGTTTGGACCTAGAATATTGCCCCAAACTCTCCTGTATTGACTTGGTCATTAGCATAGCACTCTGGGGAAGTTACCTAACAATATAGAGATGCAGCCTGCTAGGCGTTCCTTGGTCAATTTGGGTCATTGCCCTGGAAGGAGATTGTGTGATTGCAGCCTCCTCTTCTTCCTCCTTGTCTTTACTAGCCATGAGATGAGCAGATTTGCTGCACCAAAGATCCCTGCTATGATATGCTATGACAGGCCAAAAACAATGGCAACAACAATAATAGACCAAAACCTCTGAAACGGTGAGCCAATCTTTTTTCTTTAGAAGTTGATTCTCACATGCATTTTTTCCAGTGATGAAAACTGATTAACACATGATCCCAACACCAGAGGTACTAGACATTTTTAGTTTTGATTGGTGGGGTTGTTTGCTTGCTTTGTGTTTGTTATCCATAACCTGAGGTTCAGCTACTCCCTTCTCTAAAATCCATGGGCTGTCACTAGGCCCTTATCAATGTTCCTCAAAAGCTGGCTCTAGTGGGATTCATTGAACAGCAGCAGAAAAGTGCATATTCATCACTAAAACCATATTTTAAAGACAGAACAATAATAAGATTGTCTTTGTTTAATTTATACACTATTTTAGCTGGCCCTGGTGGCACAGACCTATGGGTCTATGGGAGTGCTCGGAAGGAAGAGATTACATTGTAATCTCAAAAATAAAAGAAACAATTTAAAAAAGTTACAATGAGAAAGGTTCCCAAGAGTTTTTGTTCTCTCTCTCTCTTCCCACCACTTCTCCCATGTGTGTGTGTGTGTGTGTGTGTGTGTGTGTGTGTGTGTGTGTATCATACTTCCTCTTCCCAATTTGTCCCCTAGACTCCATATGGACTGAGTGACAGAATGGCAGGGTGTGTATTGTATGTTCACTCTTTCTCTCCTTTTCTCTACCTCTGTGTGTGTGTGTGTGTGTGTGTGTGTGTGTGTGTGTGTGTATCACTGCCATCCTTTGTGTGTTTGTGTGTGTGTATCACTGCCATCTTGGCTGTGTGTGTGTGTGTGTGTGTGTGTGTGTGTGTGTGTGTGTGTGTGTGTGTGTGATTCTATCTTCAAGGTCATATCTGCCCAGACAGGATCACAGAGCTAGAACGGCTTGTAGCAAACACCTCCAGGAGAGCATCACTCACCCGCTGGCATTCTCCCATCCTCATGCTGAAAGTCCTCAGGCCCCTCTTCATGTGCTGACTCTCTTGCCAGACTTCCCAGACAAGCAGGGAACACCCACTTGTACTCCACCGAGAGGTTGATATAAACCATATTGTTGCTATGCTTGCACCAGTAGTCCATTCACCAGTGACCTCCAACAACACAGTCACATTCCCTTAGGAAATCCAAGGGCCCAAGTGAGTGGATGAGCATAGAGTGCACATATATGCACAGCTACATGCTAACATACTCAGTGGGTTGATTCTCAATGGCACTGTTTGTGGCAAAGCTAAGAGACAGGATCCCTTCTGTGCAAAAGATGCCAGCAGAGCATATTGGCTTAGAGAACTCAGTTCTGCAAGGTCCTCACAGAATAGGTCCACGCAGAATAGGTCCACGCAGAATAGGTCCATGCAGAACAGGTACTGTCCACTCAGCTGTGACTCCACACGCGAGAAAAATAAGCCATGTCTTCCCTCGCCAACCTTGACATAAAAATGAAGCGTTCTTTAAAAATGAAGTTCTTAGGCTATAAATGAACAAGTTAAGAAGCCACAGAATCATAAACACTTGAATATGAAGTAAGGAGATAATGATACTTGTCAGCAGTTATTAAGAAATGGCAATAAAAGGGGCCTGTTCATGGAGAGAATGATTCTAATACAAAATGGTCAGATTGATACTTCGAAGGCTGGCTATTAATAGAAAGAATCTTAGAGAGGTTTCATTATGTAAATGGCTCATACGTCTGCCAGAAATGTACCCATAATCATTTGCATTTCTGCTGTAGCAGAAATTTCAAGGTATCTCACATTGGACTGTGAGGCTGCACCATGACCTTTATCACACAATGAGAAGGCTTACCTCTGTTCTTAGTTGATCATAAAAAGAAGTCATTACCTGCTTGCGTGTGCCAGACACAGTGCTGGCTATTTTCAACACAGCAGTCTATTGCAGCAGGGTTATTCTCCACATTGTACCATTTGAGATCTCAGAGGAGGAAATCAACCTGCCCAGGACCTTACACAGCACAGGTAGCAGAGGCTGGATTTGAATTCATGTCTGATTGACATCAAAGCCATACATCTCCTCACGGTGGCATTAACCTAGTGGCCAAGTGCCCTGAACACAATGCCTTAGATAGTCATTAGTGACTGTCTTATAAGTAGGAATGGGTTTAGAAAAATGGGAACTTTGAGTCATCCATGGCCACAAATTTAACATCAAATGATATCCACTTGGATATTAAGTGCCAAACTCTGATCAACGCTTAATCTGTTGCAAGGAACTGACGTCACACCGACGTCACAAGTCTAAACCCTCTCACCATGGAGTCTGAGTGGCCCAATCCATTGGATGTCTCAGGCACAAGTAAGTTCTCTCTCTCTCTGTGTGTGTGTGTGTGTGTGTGTGTGTGTGTGTGTGTTGCACGAGAGTGTGACAGTGTAGGCAGAGGTCAGAGTACAACTCAAGCGTCATTCCCCAGGCTTCCTCTTCTGGCTTCCTCCCCAGCCTGGAGTGCTCTGTGTAGGCTAATTTGGGTACCCAGCCACAAGCCTCCCAAATCCACCTGTCTCCACCCCCACCAGCACTGGAGTTACAAGCACATGGCCCCACATGAGTTTTTTTACACGTGTTCTGAGGATTGAACTCAGGTCCTCACACACGAATAGCAAGCACTGTACCGAGCTGTCTCCTAGCCCCGACTCACAAGTCTCCAGGACACTTGCCTCACCACTTCTCTTTCAGGGCTCCAATTTTGTTACCCACATTTCTCCAGGACTCCCCTTTCTTTAGTTTTTAATGGTTGAAGTCAAAATCCCCAAATCCCAAGGTGATTTCAAACCTCTCACCCAGCCACAGAGCATCCCTAGAATGGCTAGCCAATAACTGTTCTGTTTCAGGTTCCCTACATTATATGCTCCACTCCATTACATCCTTGAGGTCAATGTCCAGGTAAACTACCAGTCAAGCATCTGAAGGACCATAAGAAGCCAAGAGTGGCTCCTGGTTCCAGGCCCATGCTTGAAAATGAACGTGGGCTTCACTGTATCTGCCCCATAGCTAATGAATGCTCCCAGTGAGTCTCTTCCTTTGGTCACCCACTCTTTTTTATCAATGAAGAATGAGTTATGCACACCACCTGTGCTCCCATTCATTGTTCTTTTCCCACAGAAGTGCCTACCCCTGGCACCACATGCCCCTGGTGTCCCATGTGCTAAGGGATACCTCAGTTTGGGAGGGACTGAAGCAGTGTGCTCCTCCTAAGGGCTGTCCCCACAGTGATTCACTGGTAGATGGCACTCCACAACAGTTATAAGGACCACTTCTAATAATTGTGTGCACACGTCTAGCAAGTCTGTAATGATACTGTGTCCTAAGACTTAAAGAAATAAGGAAAAGACACATTGCTCGCCAATGTTTTATTTGAATATTTATGGACCAGCTTTTTTTCCCAGGGACCAAGAACCTATCTTATCTTTCAGGGAACCATGTAGGCCAGCACAGTGGTACTAGATCATGGGGACCCTTAGAATGGGGGTGTCATGTTTGCAGAGGCAGAAAGAAGAGGCTGACTCAGTATTTCTGCTATTATGCTCCCAAAGGTGGCGGCGGGGGGAGGGGGGGACTTTAATAGAGAAAATAACAAAACGTCTTAGTTTGGGTTTTTACTGCTGTGAAAAGACACCATGACCACAGCAACTCTTACAAAGAAACCATTAAATTGAGGTGGTGGCTGGCTTACAGTTTCAGAGGTTCAGTCCATTATCATCATGATGGGGAGCATGGCAGCATGCAGGCAGATGTGGAGCTGGCTACATCTTGACCAGAAGGCAGCAGCAAGTCAACAGACTGTCACACTGAGTGGAACTTGAAAAGAAAACCTCAAAGCCCACCTCCTCAATGACACACTTCCTCCAATAAGGCCACACCTCCTAAGAGTGGCACTCCCTTTGGGGGCCATTTTCTTTCAAACCAACACACAGAACACAAGACTTGCTATGTTAGCATGTTACGGCTAGAATTTCACACATAGCAACCTCTATGGAAACTTCTGAGAATGAGGAACTGTTTGCCAATGTTTTATAGAAAAGCACATTTTAAACGTGGAAAATAGATGGTAAACACTCATTTTTGGAATTTTTCACTATCTTCTTTCTTTTTTCTTTTCTTTCTTCTTCTTCTCTTTTTAAATAACAGTAATTCAGGAGGCTGATATAGGAGGAGCCCAAGCTCAGGATGTGCCTGGGCTACAGAGTGAGCTGAAGGCTATCCTGGGCAACTTAGCAAGGCCCTGTTTCAAAAAGTAAACCGAGGGCTGGAGGTGTAACCACTAGAGAGTTCTATTACACACAGAAAGACCTGGGTTCAATTTTAGTAGGGAACAGCCTGCAGAGAAAAGAGCTCCTCATATTTCCAAAGAGAAATTAAGATGTTCATTCTGTAAGGTTCTCATTTGACAGATTGAAGCTCCAAGATGCTGCCGTATTCCAAACAGAGAGCACTAGATATAAAATAATTAGGGCTGGAGAAATAACTCAGCAATTAAGAGCCCTGGGGGCTTCTGCAGAGGGCTCACGGCTGATTCCCAGTCACCCACATAGCTGTTTACAGTTGTCTGTACCTCCATTCCCGGGGCATCTGCTGCCCTCTTCTGGCTTCCTCTGGCACTGCACACATATGGTGCATAGTCATACATTCATGCAAAAAGCCATACACATAAAATAAAATGAAAATAAAAAATAAAATTTAGAGCCAAGCATGGTGGCATACAACTATAATTCAGCACTTCTGTAGCTGAGGCAGGAGGATTGCTGGGAAGTTCTATGCTAGCGTGAGCTACATAGCAAGTCACAGGACAGCCAGTGCAGCCTGGAGAAATCTGTCTGGTGTTTTGTTTCTTTTCCTGTTTTGGAAGGCAAAGTCCTTGAAACAAAATCCTACTACCTATATTATTCTCCCTTGTAATATTTTGCATCGCACACCCACTCACCTGGGAGGGGTCTTGCCCGTTTGTGTCTACTTTTGGTCCAAGCTGAAGTCTCTTATATGGTTGTCTATTGTCTGCCATTATTGCACACGTGTGTCTGCCCACATGCACCATCACCCCTCCCCCTCCCAGAGGCACTTTCCTTGTGTGTCATGTGCTGCCACTGCAAGGCAGAGTATATGAGAAAGTGCATTTCCCAGGCTGTCCAGGAGGGCTGGCACCACACAAGTCCTCAGCTCTTCCCACTGAGGACAGATCAAGTATTAGGGCTATAACAGGAACCCCAGGCAGGCAGGTGACAGCTCAGAGGAAGGTGTGAAGCTCCTGTCACTTAGGGAAGGTAACAGGAAGAGAAATGGGCCTCAGGGCAGGCCACTGGCAAGACACTTTATTTACTTTGCAGACTAAGGCATTAAAATGCGTCTTCACTTTCTGGTGAGATTTTTCTAAGGTTCCAACTTGCTACTAATTACAGCAGTGCCTACACTGGAGCTAAGGAATAATTTGTCACTCTTCCGTTTCTACCACCTGGATGTCACCAGAGGCAGGGACATTCCTCAGCCTAATGGAACTAACCTGCAGGTGGGGTGGCGGGGAGGTGACTGATGGGGGAGGAGGAGGGAGGAGGTGACTGGTATGCAGGGGGGAGGTGGGAGGTGGAGGTGGGGGAGGTGACTGATGGGGGAAGGGAGGGGAGGGAGGTGACTCATATGCAGGGGTGGGTGGGGAGGGGCGGTTGGGGAAGGTGATTGACCTGGCTGGGAGGGGAGTGACTCTCAGCAGTTAGTACTCACAGCCTAAACACAGCTCCTGCTCCAAAGGCCCTTTTGACATCTACATGCAACTAACTTTCTTTTCTTTTTCCTTTGTGATATTTGTGAGGGATGGTCTAATGTGGTCCAGGCTGGTCTTGATCTCCTCGCTTCCACCTCCAGCTGACTGGGATTTACAGGTATGTGAACTATGCCCAGTTTACACACTTCTGGGACTAGAACCCAAGATCTCATGCATGCTAGACAAGGACTCTTAATTGAGCTACAGCCTGCTCTGGTTCTTTCTTTTTACAAAAATCACTTTTTCACTTAATCCCATCTAAACCTACCCCATGTAGTTCTAGATTGGAGATCATCAGTAGACAGGTCTCTCAGTTAACACCAGTTTGGATTTCCCTGAGGTATAAAACTCAATCCTCATAGGCCTCAGGTGTAAGCTTAAGCAAATGACTTCTCTTTTCCAGGCCTCAATTTTCCTCATCTGTAATGGGGGTGGGGTGATGAGCTGTTATGAGATTAGACATCTGAGATGTATGTGGGAGACACACATCTTAAGTGCACATTATGTACTCAGCACAGTACACAGATACACCATAAGCACACAGAAAATGCCCATATCAAGAGCTCAGCACAGTTCTTGGATATGTAGTTAGCACTCAAAAAATGCCTAGCGCTTTTCTAACCACTGGTATTAACACCACTGCTCTGTCACTTGAGTTTAGATTCCATTGGTTGCCATCACTCATCATTAAACTGTAGGGACATGGGGATATTCGAATACACTGCCCAGAAAAGGAGGTCAGTGAGAAGTAAGGAGCCACCTGGCTAAGGCTCAGAGAGTTCACCCTCAGCCCCCGTAGCTGATGACAGCCCACATTCAGATGTGCAGAGCTCCGGGAAAAACAAAGAGAACGTGGCTGATTCTTTATGCAGGACCTTGACAAGATAGATGACTATGCCTGAATTCACTAGAGAAGTCAGCTCAACAGGGCTGGCCTCAGAGTGACAGAGACAATCCGGGGCCCCTGGGCTTCCAGAAACATCTGAAAGACACGAGCAGGTATGGAGTGAGTGGGAAACAGGAAAACCAGTTAAACACAGAGTACAGATTCAAAGGTTCTGGAGAAGGAGTGATGGATGGAAAATATGGCTCCTAGGGAAGTGTTTCCAAGATGCAAGCCAGTTCACCAGACTGGCCCTCTCCTAAAAGTCACTGTATCATAGAGAGAAAGCACACTGAGGCAGAGCTTGCCTGGGTTTTTAAAGAATAAACAAACAAAAACAAAAAACTTGTGTGTATCTAGGGGGGTGTGAGCATGTTTGTGTGCATATGTGTGCACATATATGTAGAGCCTTCTACCTTATGGGGGTGGGTGGGGGTGTCTCTCATTGGAAGCCAGAACTCATCAACTCAGCTGGGCTGGGTGGCCAGCCATCAAGCCCTAGAGATGCACCTGGATCCATCACTCTGGCACTTGAGTTGGTGGGCATGTGTCACCACTCCTAGATTGTTTAAGAGGGTGTTAGGAATCGAACTCATGTCTTCATGCTTGTATGGCAAGCACTTTGCCATCTCATCCATCTCGCCGGCCCCACCTTGGGTTCTAGGCCACCCACACCATCACCACAGTCCCATTTTCCACTGCATTTTATACCCTGCTTTCATCCCCATGTGAGCCTGCTGTCACCTCTACCCGCGACACACAGAATCTCCTTTCTTGAAGGGACCTTCCAGGCATGGCCTGGGGACTACAGCCTTCTGAGGGAGAAAACAGATTCCAGGGAGATGAGTAGCCTTCCCAAACTCACAATATTAGAAGCAGAGCAGGAACTGAAACCCACACTGTTAACCAGCTCCTTCCTCCCAAGCAATCAGGCTTCCCACTCTCCATCAACTTTCCCTGCTTGCTTCTCTCATTTCCCAACCCTGTGTGGCTGCTAAGTCATGGAGATGTGTTCCATTGCCAAGCAGGCCACTGGGGCAGACTTAACTTGGGGTGAACAAAGCATGTGAGCAATTCTCTTGGCAGTCGCCCTGCTCCCCATCTCGCATGGGGAGGGACCTGCTGCCCACACATACTGTCAGTACCCCTCACAACAACAACACCACCTAGGCATGGCATATCCATCATGAGAAAAAGATTCAGGCTTCTGGGCCGAGGCTTATAAAGTTCGGAAAGGGGTTGAAGAGTCTTAGGTGGAGGAGGTCTTATGAAGCAACAAAATTATCATAAAATCCCTATAATTATCTAACATGACATTTAATTGGCTGAAAAATGGTACCATCAATTAATTTAAAGCCTTTTTATAGACAAATACTTGATTCCCCCCACCGGAGCTGAGGACTGAACCCAGGGCCTTGTGCTTGCTACACAAGCGCTCTACCACTGAGCTAAATCCCCAACCCCTTGATTCTATCTTTTTAAAAACAGGTTTATGTTTTCAGAGTCTTTTTCTCTCTTAGGGTTGTTCCTGCAGGAAATGTCACTTCTTGGTTATTGGGTACATAAAACAAACAAACAAACAAACAAACAAACAAACAAAAACAACCCTAGCCAGGCTGCGGTGGCGCACAACTTTAATCCCAGCACCTGGGAGGCAGAGCCAGGCAGATCTCTGTGAGTTCGAGGCCAGCCTGGTCTACAGAGCGAGATCCAGGACAGGCACCAAAACTGCACAGAGAAACCCTGCCTCAAAAAACAAAGCAAAACAAAACAGAAAACTGAATTAAATTATCTTTTCTACCAAACAACAGACTGAGATCATGAAAGGAACTCCTTGGGGTCTGGGAGTGAGAAATTAGGAGAAAGAAAACAAGTGCACACTAGAAACCAACAACCCTCCCTCAAACCAGTCACTTGTGACAAGTTGTTTTCCAGCAGAAAAACTACATTCAAGTTACCTTGCTGAGTGAAAGAAAAAAAAAAAAACACTGTCTCACACAACAGCTCAATTCATTTGTCTTGAGGTCAAGCGGGACAAGATAAGGAGCTAGCCCATTCAGTTTTGCTCAAACCCTAGCAAGCCTGTTCTCCTGTACCCAACTGGAATAGGGAGGAAAGTGTCAGATGGGGGGATTCCCTGGAAAATGTGAGTCATAATTATGACTCACCAGGTTGGAAAATTCAGAACACAATCACCATGAGTTAAACACAAACTTGTTATTTGCTAAGTACCTAAGATCTATGTTTCCTTGTAAACACCTGGTGGAGGGAGGCTCCACACAGCTCTTTCATTTTCTTATTTTGCAGGCTGGCAGGATTTTTTTTCCTTTTTTTTTTTTTTTTTAAGTTTCACAAACTAGTACGAAGGAAAGTTGAATATATTTAATTAGCATATGCGTGGGCGTGGCTTATGCATATTCATTATCAGGGAAGGATTCGGTCTACCAGGCCTGAAGTGTACAAAGTTAGGCAAGGAGTTGCAGAGTGCTGGGTAGAGGCAGCCTTTAGAAGCAACAGCTTACAAAATTATCATAAAAATCAGGCACGGGGTTTCCAAAAGGCTTTGGAACTAAAGGAACCCTATCTTCAAGATTCTGCCCAGCCCATCCTACATGCAAAGATCTGTATAATCTCAGGGCAAAGATCAAGAACGACATACGCCACCCATTATTGTCTCTTCACCACTCAGGTATTGTAAATTCTTTAGTACACATTTTTGCTGACCTTGAGTGGCCAAATAGAAGTGTTTACACAATATGTTTTAGCTAAGCTGTTAGTGAATGCTTGCGTGTAACTTGATTATCTATCTATCAAGAAAACCTATACTTTCCTGCCATTTGTCACACAGCAAAGCACGATTTGCGGAGCGCCATCTTCAGGCTTCTCAGAGAGGACTTTGGATTAACACTGCGGTACAACTAAGGTTAGTGGCTCTAATGGAAAGTGGAAGTGGCAGTGCCGCACACGGTAGCCCTGGCATTGGTCAAAGTAGAGGAGAAAGCCCTTTCCGACACCCACTCTTCTGATTCTGAATCTTTGTCTAACACTTGGAACCCAATTCATTTAGAACATCCTAGTGTGTTGTGTTCCTGCATGGCTGGGGATCAGACCCAGTACCTTGTACATCCTAAGCAGGTGCTCTACCACTGAGCTAAGCTCTTAGCTTTCCAGCACATCTCAGTAATAACTAGAGAGAAGAAAGAAAACCTCGAAGCACTCCAACTTCAAATCCACCCAGACTACCCTTTCACCAGAGGAACAGCATGCATGTTAAAGACACTTAGAACATCACAGGCTGCAGGGAGTTGAGCTGGAGCTCTGCCTTAGTGTTCCAGGAAGCCATTCCAAACTCATTCAGTTTCAGGAAGTAGAAGAGACCCTTCTGAGTTCTTTTCCTTAGTGGTTTTTAGAGCTTCCGTGTCAGGGAAGCGCAGCTCCAACCAGCTATGGCAACCGCTCTCAGGGACTTCTGAAAACAACACATTCATTCTGACACACTGACTCACACTACTTTTAATTGTGGCTCATGCCAGACGTAAATAGAAGAAGAGCAGTGTTCACCTCTACTATGGATGCACCTCTGCTCCCACAAAGAGGAATACTTGTGCTTTGAGTCACACAGGCACCAGTGGGAAAGGCTGTGATTCACCCATTTCCAAGGGCGAGATCACGTGGCACAACCCAGTGTCGGACAGAGGCCAGTAGACAGCACGATTAATTAGAAAATGAAAGCAAAGAAGAGTAAATACAAGGTCTATAAAGAACTCTGAACACTTCCTAGCAGGCATTACAGAAATTCAAGCCTGCTTGGAGAATACTTCAAATAATTCAGTCCAAATAGTGGCTGAAAAATGAGAGGAAATCAGAGCCAAAGATGAACAGGAAGGAACATGAAATGCCACAGCAAAAGCAGGGAAAGCTTTTGTTTGATGACTGTTATTTTCTTCACTTAACAAGAAGAAATGTCGAGGCCCTTCTCCTGGGTTCTAATAGAACCTAGTTTCTGCAATTAGACTGAGATCCACAATGTATTGGTAATTAATTATACAATCAAGTATTGATAGCAAATCCTTTACAGAATAAAATCGTATTTCAAATGCTGCATTAAAAACACCATATTAAACAAGTGAGCACAAAGCCAGGCATAGCGGTCAATGGTCAATGCTTGTCATCCTAGCACTTAGGAAGCAGAGGGGAGAGAACCTGAGTTCAGAACCAGCCTGTGATATACTGTGGGTTCTAGGCTTGCTTGGGCTACACAATGTGACCCTCTATTAGAGAAAAAAAAAACCAAACAAACAAATACAACAACAAAAGTTGGGACCCAGACGAAAAAAATAAAATAAAATAAAATAAAATAAAAGGACTGTATGATTTTTGAGTGGTATCTTTAATAACCAAATGCACTGCATAGAAACAGAAAGTTGAATAGGGAAGTCAGCTATGTTAGCACACACCCTTAACCCCAGCTCTCTGGAGGTAGAGGCAAGTGGATCTCTGTGAGTTCCAAGCCAGCCTGGTCCACATAGTTCCAACCCAGTCTGGTCTATATAGTGAGATCCTGTCTCAAACAAACAAACAAACAAACAAACAAAAAAGTAGGAAAAAGAAAGAGAGGGAAAGTAGAGTGGAGGTCTTGAGGGGCTGGAGGAGGAAAGAGCAGAGAATTCGTGGTCAGACAAGTAGAGTTTGTGTTTGGAATGATGAGAGAAAGCCTCAGGAATGGGTGGCAGATGACGGATGTCCCACACCAGAAATGTACACAATGTCACTGAACTTATAAGACTGTATACTTAACAACGGTCTGTACCGTTTGCGGGTGTGTACACATATGTTTGTGTGTGTGTGTATGTGTGTGTGTGTGTGTGTGTGTGTGTGTGTGTGTGTGTGAGTGGCTTGCTGTATCCATGATTCTACTTCAATAGATCTAACCAAAAGCAGATAGAAAATATCTAGGAGAAAAAAAAATTACAATGGTATTTTCTACATAGAGATTTTTTTTCTTGTCACTAGTCTCTTAATACTAAATAACAACTGTTTTCATAAGACTGACATTGTTTTCGGTATTGTAAGTAATCTAGAGATGGATTAAAGTGTATGAGGGGATATGCATAGAAACACATGCACACATATATGTATACATATGATGGTAATGTAACACAGTGACAGAGCACTCACCTAGCATGCATGAAGCCCTGGTGTGGTGTGTGGTAGCAAACGCTCATGACTGAAGTTCAAGGTCGTCCTTGGCAATATGGCAAGCTAGACTGGGCTATAATGAGGCCCCTCTAAAATAGAAGTTCTTATGTGTGTGTATATCTATATACACAGAGATAGATAGATAGATAGATAGATAGATAGATAGATAGATAGGAAATGAAATTATCACATTAAGGACATTTGAAAGTAGCATGTCTGAAGTGTCAGCTGGGTCACTACAATGCTGTTGGCTCACTGTCCCCCCTGAGAAGATGAGATCAGGTAAGTTCCAGGTAAGGTTGGAGGGGACACTAGTGTGACCACTCAGCAGTAAGGTGGAGGTGGCTGTATCCATTCCTGCAGAGTGGGTGCAGCTGTGAAGAAGCTAAACACCTGCAAACCTGTTCCACCATGGTTACAAAACACAACTCCCAAGGGACATACACACAAAGGATTTGATATTTTAGTAAAGTTTACACCAGATTGATGCCATAGCACAGACAACTCCAAAATCTGTCTAGTAGAATATAATATAAATCTAATATAGATTTAGGTTGAGTTTCTATAATAATCCTTCTGTGGCTTCACTGGTCTTGCCTTGTGATAGTGTGAGGTAAACTTCCTCTTTCCCGAACCAGGCAGCCTTGGGAAGCCATCACTGCCCTGCCTGCTGCTGTACATCTCAGGGCTATAATGAATCTGGGTTCAATCAGATGGAAGAAGCAAAGTGCTCGCCTTAAATATCCAGGGCTCCTGCTAGGCATTCACTCCCAAATCTATTTACTGTGAAGGGCAAGCTCACTTTGCAGGCTCACTCTAGGATGCTGGGCTCATACCAGTGGCTAATTTGACTGCCTCCTGCAAATGGCCACCTGCCAGCAGCATCACTTAGACTAAAGCTGGTCTAAAGCTGAAAACAAGTTCTTCCCCCATCAACCTCTGCAAAAGCAAACACATCCTTGAGGGGCTTCTGTGTAAAGCAAGAGGCTACCTGCTAGCTCCAAGAGCATAAGCCAGGAGAAGAAACCACCATGTGGAGACTGAGGCCAGACTAGGGCTCAGGGTTTGAATCCTATCTTTACCAGCTACAAGCTGGGTCACACTCTCCAGTCCCAATAGCCCCTCCCATTATAATATCATATAACTTAAATGTAAAAGTTGCATACCTGTCTTTAAGACATCCCATGAGGATGGAAGATAAGACACATACAAGAGTATCTTAATATACTAATTGGGTAGGAAAATGTGCAAAGGGCATTTTCCAAAGCTTTGTTGTGGGTGCTCTGGGGGTAGGCTTTCCCAGTTTTTAATGTTTTTATAAGAAGCCACTCACCTATGCTTCCATAAGGAACCCAAATAAATCCAGTGGTTCACTAAGCTGGACTTAAATGGAATCATTTCTTTGGATTATTGTAGATGTTCTCTCTGGGTGAGCAGACATTTTTCCACATCTCCCTAGGAAAAGTCACACAATGGTTTCTTGCAATCTCTCACGGTGCCCTCATCAGACTAATTACCCAGCTCTCTGTATGTCTTCAGGTCTGCCTCATCTTGTCTAGTGGGGCTCATTCACCCCTATCCCCAAGTGTGTACTGAGCTAAACTTGAAGGAAGACACTCAGAACAAAGTGGAGATTTTTATTATGAAGCAACTAACTAAACATGTGAAAATGTTAACAACAACATTTTCAGAAAGCCTTACATGCCTTAGCTCACATGGATTTTAAAGCTCTGGGAGGTAATATTTTCTTTTCCTTATCCAAGATGGATGAGCTGAGGTTTGGAGCAGCTAATGGCTTGCTCAACATGATGCAGTGAAGTACTCTAGTCTGTATACAGACTATAGTGTTCATCTTGATGGGCAGTTTACCAGGAACTAGAGACACCTAGGGACACACTTCTGGCATGTCTGTGATGGTGTTTCCAGAGAAACTTCAGTGAGATGGGAAGACAACACGCCCCTGGGAGTATGGGTGGCACCCTCTTATGGGCTGGGGTCCCCAGAGGAGTGCCAGCAGTCACCTCTGCTTCCAGACTGGGTTCCGTCCCACTCTGTCTCTCCAGCTTTGAGATGCTCTGGCTTCCATGCCTTATTCGCCAGGATGGGCTGTCCCCTCAAGCTACAAGCCGGAATAAGCCCTTACTGATTTTGTCAGATCATGTGCCACAGCAATGGGGACAGCGACTCATGCATAGGTCCTAGTTCCTTACTCTTTCATGCCTTCCCTAATTGAAGCTACTATAACAGAAATTATCAGGAGGGAGTTAACTAGAGGAGGAAATCCGGGTCTTATCCTGCTCACAAACACATCTGCCTGGGCTAACCAACACCAGGCATCCTTGGATCAGCAGCAACCACAACATCCTCGTACAAACTGGTCTAGACAGTCTGTAGAGGGCAGTTTGGGATAAGAGCCTACTATATCGGGAAGCAGCAGAGGCTGTAATGAGAATGGTGGGAGTCTGTTGCCTCCCTGAGTGTGTGTCACTAGATGTTTAGGATCACAAAAGAGCAATCTAAGAATCAGTACCTCCTCAGAAATGATGAGTGGCAACAGAGGACCGATCTCACAGCTGCTGGGCAGTGAGTGCATCAGAGAGGAACTCAGAGGTACAGGGTACCTGAGCTCATTCACTTCAGCCAGGCTGGATCTCCTGAGCCATCCTCCAAACAACTTAAAGGTCCAGATTTTAACACAACACAACACTTGGGTAAGAAACGTGAGATACTCAGGGCTGGCAAGATAGCTTAGCAAGTGAAAGTGCTTGCTGCCCAGGCTGATGACCTGAGTTCAGGCCGCAGGACCTATATGGTTGTCGAGGAGCATTAACCCCTGCAAGTTATCCTCTGACCTTCACTCTGGAGCTCTCTCACATGCATACACATGCCCCCACAAAACACATAAACTAACCAAAAATATCAAGAAAAGAAAACGAAGGCTTTGAGTTTTAGTACGTCATCTGTGCAAAACAGGCAAGCATCAAATTCCATGAAATGCTATGAAATGATGTGATGTTTAATGTGTCCAAGTCAGTCTGTAATCAGGACGGGAGGACCGACTTCTTAATTACTCCAGGGAGAGATCACAAAGACTGGAGGTTACATCAGAATGCCATGCAAAAGCAAAAATAAAAACACCTGGCAAATTTCAAGGTGAAAATTATCCTTTCCAACTCATAGATGCAAACTAAAAAAACTAATAGGAAAAAATCTATTTTATATACTATAGAATTGAATGACCCCCCAATGTGTAAATACAGAGATTAAAAGACGCACAACTGGATGCTGGAGAGATGGCTCACTGGTTAAGAACACTTCCTGCTCTTCCAGAGGACTGGAGTTCAGTTCCCAGAACTTGTATTGGCATGGGGACGGTGTAGCAGTAATCTTAAAAGTCTTATTAGTAATATCAAACCTGAGGCCAGTTATTGGGGTGAACGCTGGAAGATCAGAGAAGCAGAACAAGCCACAGCTTCCTCACCTTGCCAGTTCCAATAGCCGCCAGTGATATTTTATTTGTACTGAAATGTGATTTTATTTGTATATTAATAAAGTTGCCTTGGGGTCACAGGAAGCCATAGCAGAAGCTGGGCGGTAGTGGTGCACGCCTTTAATCCCAGCACTTGGGAGGCAGAGCTAGGCAGGATCTCTGTGTGTTCAAGGATACAGCCAGCATGGAGACACACGCCTTTAATCTCAATACCAACCATAGAAGACCTGGAGGTCTGTACAGACAGGCAGTGACGAGAAGGTCATGTGGCTGGGTTTACAACCAATGAGAAGGCAGAACACAAAGTCTATACAAAAGACAGGACATAGGAAGTAGGTTTCTTGCGGAGAGGAAAGACAGAACAGCAGTGAAGGGTAAGATTTTCAGTTCTCAGCTATTGCTCTGACCTCTTGGCTTTTAACTCTGCAATTGGCTCTGTGTTTCTTATTTAACAAGACGAATACATCGACAGGACGGGGCTTACAATGGTCTATAGCTCTACCCCCACAGACAACCACACACATATACACATACACATGCACATAGATAAAAACACCATCTTTTAAAAAATACATATAACATGCCTCACAAACTCACTGTCAAAAAAACCCCGCAAATTCCTTGTTTACAATATAAAATGTGAGTTTTTCACATGGCATTTTTTAATGTGATATTAAAAAAAATCAGTCCTACTTCTTTCATAAAGGAACTCTTAGAGAATAAAAATTAATTTTGCAGAAGACCTTTCATTTACTGAAGCCAATATTTTTTTTCCTTCTTTGGTATTTTAGCCAAATAGAATTCTTAGAAATGAGGGGAAAAGAAAGCAACAAGCGTATTCCTGGAGCAGGGTAGCCTTTCACAACTGAAAATGTTACGTCAACCTTTTTAATGCTATCCAGTCTTGACTTTTTAAATTCCCTTTCAAAATCCCACACAGTCACGCAATTCTGCCAGGAGAGCAAGTACCATTAGTCTAGATTCCGATTTGTCGGATCATCATCATACAAGATGAAAAATGGCTACAAAGGCAGCTTCCGGTAAATTCACAAAGATTCTTACAATGGAGCAGAAATGTTTCTATCTGTTGTTAAATTTTTATAGGACCAAAGTTTTAACTTAGGTTGTCTAGTTTAAATAATTTAACACTAAATCAAAGCATTTTCATAAAATTATTTAGTCAGAAGCATCTTTTTACAGTTTTTGAGAAACAGTACTAGGCACTGGGAAATCTGGCCAGTGGTTGAGTGCTTGCTTAGTGTGTAGAGAGTCCTGGGCTTAATCCTCAGCACTGCACAAAATCCAGATATAGATATCCGTCTGTAATCCCAGAGTTCGGGAAACGGGTGCAGAAAGATCAAAAGTTCAACGTCATCCTTCACACATATAGAGATGGAGGGCAGCCTGGGCTGCATGGGCCCGTCTCACAAAGCACCAACAGCAACACAAAAGAATACTCTTCTTCTGGAAGGTGCCACAGGAGCCCAGGCAAGTGGTGCTGAGGCCTGGAAGAACACAGGGCCAGGGAGTGGGAAAGAGAAACATCTAACAGGAGAAGCCAAAGCATGGTGAATGGGTGAAGAACAGGAAGAGGATGCGCCCAGCAGTGGACAGGGTTCAAGCTGCCATCCGATCCTGTATCTCTGAATGAGAAGTCCATGGAAGCAGATGGGATAACCTCAACTTCAGATTTACCATCCTGATGCCCCACTCATTCCTTCATAGAATAAGGAGACCATCACGAGTTCTTCTGTCAGATCTACCCACCACGGCTGCATGCAAACTACTGGTGAGGGGTCTTCCAGAAGCAGGGATATCACAGGTTTCTTTAGAACCCAGTCAAATCAAGTTGACTGCCCCATGGCTCCAGGACAGGAGGTGTAGCAGGAAGAAAAGGGAAGGAGGAATCAAATGTCACCACTTCAAGCTGTTAACATCAGATTCAAATCCAGAGGCTGCCACTGCCACAGTGGAGCTTTGACGTGTGGTCACTAAGGCTTAACTTTGTCCCTTTCAGTAACGGGATGGCTCTCCCGCCACCCAAACTAACCATCATAAAGTTCCAACAGCTGAAAGAAATACCACTGGCAATAAACTGCCAAGGACAGCCGATGTGGTCTTCAGAGCTGGCTGGTCTTTTGTGGCTTTTCTCCAGTTGCTCAGCACAGAGCAGATGTCCCCTATACTACAGACCTCAGTAGAAGCTACTGCCATTACAAGGGATAGGGGAAAGAGACATTAAAGAGTTTCCAAAGAGCCTCTAGCCTGGAGAGAGAGTGCTTCATGTGTTTAGCTGGAACAGGGTTCCCAGAGTTCCCAGACAATGCTGACTGCCCATCCCCCAAAGGTGAGGCAATCAAAAAGTAAATGTGACTGATGGTGGATGTTACCTACATCATAAATAAAGGAGCCTTTCCTGGGAACTTTCCTTGCACTCAGACCTGGCACCCTTTGCTGTGGGCAGGAGGCCAAGGGAAATGTTCATAATTCGTCTCTAGACAGTTGTTTTAAACTTCTGTAGGCCAAGAGTTAGGAAGGAGGAGCCTTCTGAGCTCCCCAGCCCCAGAGCTTCTGATTCCTTAGACCTAGTATCACTGTGTCTGCTACTTTAACAACCACATCCTGGTGAATCAGATGCAGGAGGCCCTGAGATGAGACCACCATTGAGAAACATCGTCCTGTGATCTCCTACAGCAGTCTGAAATACAAGCGGGGTGACAGCAAACACAGCTCTATGTAGCATCTGAGTGTCAAAGACATTCACCAAGAGGGTGAACTGAGGCGAGTCCTCAGAACTCACAAAAGAACTGATGCAAAGAACCTGGATTTCTGGTGGGCAAGCCTTGTCTACAGGGAGCCCCCAGCAAATGTCTTCATCAGGTTTGTGATTCACCATGGCCCATGCACACAGTATACATATGCAGAGAGAGCTGGGGGCTAGCATTCCCCAGCAGACAGGAAGGACATACTCTTTCCAGAACACTTCTAACCTGGCATCCCCAGATCACACTGTAACTCTGCTGAGTTCATGTGGTTTCCTCTACCTCATCATTTAACATTTGTTAGAGAGAGAAAATGATGTTATGAAACCCTAGTACTGTGCTGCTCTGAGGCAGACAGCTGCTAAGAAGATTGACATGTGACCATCATTTAAACTGTTATGCACAGCTCAGCTTCAGGAAGGGGATGTTTAGTAAGAAAGAAAATGAATACATTCTTCTCATGGAAAAGAAAGTTTGGGACTCCGTGGCGTGAAAGGGCCATCCAGTTACACGGTGATAATAATCTAGGAGCTCAATAGGAAAAATTAAAAAAAGACAAGAATTTAACAGAGCCTAGTCTTGCTTATTTTAATATAAGATTCATGAAACACTCTTTTATTAATGTCGCAAGGGAATTAAATTATTAACCACAGAATCTGAGAGTCCTGTTTCACCAAAAGACAATGGAGATGAGAGTGTCCCAGGGGCTGGACCTTTTCTTCCACACTGGCTGCTAGAATGACCTCCCTAACTCCCTGCAGATGATAGTTTGCCCCAGGCACACTGTAAATTCTACTGAAGAGAACTGAAGACTACTGATTATTTAATTGTACTAGAAGGCACTGAGCTTTCAATTTGTAGGAGTCCAGGGACATCATCCGGGCACATATACTTTTATAGCCCAGTCATAGCAAGTGGTAAGTTCTCCCAAGCTCTTCACCATAGGGATGAGCAGGGTTTGCAACTGAAGGCTGTTTCCAGAAAATACCATGAATAAAGCCAAGAAGACATCTTGAGAAAGAGATATTAGTTTAGTATATAATTCGGATTTTTTTTAAAATCATGTATTTAAAGCTTGGAATGTTTGGACTGTAACTCTTAGACCCAGGTCACCACTTAGGGGGCCAAGACCACCAGTAAGCAGGAGGAGTAAAGTCTATCAGGAAGGTGATTATGTTTCACAACAGCTTATTATATAAATTTTAGAGAGAATTGGAAGACAGAACCAAAAGGTTGCCAACATGAGGAACAGAGCAGTTTATGAAAAAAGTACCCGTTATCCTGATCGTACATTACACACTCTATATTCCTTTCAAATGACCACACTGTGCCCCATTTTTTAAAGTTACTCAATAAGCATTTGTTGAACATGATCTGGAAACTCCTGATAACTCTACCTTGCCTCTTCCAATTCTTACAGAATAAGAGTATCACCAGATAGCTAGACCTCCTTTGTATGACTCATGAATCCTTTATGCATTCAGCTAAAATGGAACCCATGGACCACACAGATCATTCGTTGTGTGTAAAGTTGTGTTTTTGCTGTTGCTATTTTTTTTATTGCTTTGTTTCATTTTCCCTAACCACAAATGCCTTCCTCCGAGGTCTTACTATCCTGCAAAGTTCAGAAATGAATGTATTAAGTAAATCTGGCACTTTCTTGGCTTTTTGTCACAAAAACAACATTTTCAAGAATGTCTTATTGCTTGAGCTATGGGGAAAATGGCTACACACCTTATTCACTAAAAATCCCAGCACGCCAAGTAAATACCACTACATGAAATTGAAAACATGTAAATGCCAACTCCAATGGGCTGACTTACCCCCAAGCATTCCTGTTTCAAGCTCATTCACGCGGGCTGGAGTCAACTCTGTTTTGCTCAGGGTCTACAGGAACCCTACTTTTGAAGCTTCAACACAGATGGTTTCATGCTCCCCCAGTACGCTGCAGTTTAACAAAACCAAACACCAAGTCAGAGTGGAAAATGCCACTTCAAGCAGTTAGTGAATATGCAGGGGAAATCCCTGGGCTTTCTCAATGTCTATCTTATAATGTCAAACAAGCATGTCAATCACCCAAAGAACCTATCACACATGTCATCTACATTGGTGCTCTAAAATACTGGAAAGAAAGGGAGAAAGAAAGAAGGAAGGAAGGAGAAGGGGAGGGAAGGGAAGGGAAGAAAGGAAAGAGAAAGGAAGGGAAGGAAAGAAAGAGGGGGGGACAGACACAGACAGAAAGAACAAGACAGACAGACAGACACAGAGATAGATAGATAGATAGATAGATAGATAGATAGATAGATAGATAGATAGATAGATAGATAGATAGGTAAACAAAAAGAAAAGAAAAGAAAGCAAGACAGCATACAGGGAAGACTAGTTTCCAGTAGGCATGTGCTCACAACAGTTCAAGTTCCCGACTAAATGAGGGGAAGAGAGTTGAGCTTCTTTAGGTTTGAATAACTAAATATAATAACTTCTAGGTGTCAAGGGTAGAAAGCAGAGGAAGTTTTGTTTTTTAAAAAATTACTCATTTTGCCCAATAAAGTCTAAGACTGCCTAGTGTGATGGTACACACCTGTAATCCCAGCACTGGAGACATAGAGGCAGGAGGATCAGGAGTCAAGGCCAGCTTGGGCTACACAGTGAGATTATGTATTTGAAAACAAAATCTGGCTGTTGAGAAAATATTATTTTTCTTTAAATATAGAGCTTCAAGAATAGAAAAATGATAACATGAAAGAGAAAGGAAATTTCCATTTTGTGCTTCAAATGAGTAGTTGCTGGGTTTCCCCCGCCTGCCTCTTGATAAACTTGATAACTATTGTCTCCTCCCAGGGTGGAAAGGGCCAGTTACTGTACACAGTAGGTATGAAATGGATGCCAAAGGTATGCATGCCTCTTCACCTGACTCCAAACGGCTGATGATGCCCACACTAGAGCTGCCTGACACCCAGCCTTTCTGGAAAGTTCTTTTCCTGCCTTAGCTGGATGCCAAGTTTTCTTGCCGGCAGCTATGGCTCCAGTTTCTCCTGAATCATGGTTAAACCCCACTGTTTTGTTTTTTGACAGCAGCCACTTGAGAGGACAACTTCAAAGGAGTCTGCAGCCCATTTTTATTCTTTAGCTTTGCAGTAGTAGTCCTCTATCTAATTTGAAAGCCTGCTGTAGGGTTAAGCGGCCATTCAGGGGTTGGGGGTGGGCATGTTTAAATTCATGTAGACAATTCCAAGTGCTGAGAAGCAGAAAGCACCGGGTTCTTGGTTAACGATCAGTCAAGTGAGTAGAGTTTAGTACCAGACTACCAGTCTGGAAGTGCATCTGACAGAAAACAGAAATGGTCTTTTGTTTTCTAGATGATATAAACACCCACAAAAAGTGGGGTTATAAGGGTGCCATTCATTTTCTGAGCAGTTTTCATGAACTATAACTCACCCCCACTAGGATATATGGTAGTAACATGGTGACCCAAATCAAGATAAGCCTGCAAGTTCAAAGAAAAACTGTCCTGGGAATGACAGAATTTGGAAGGAATGGAGGCGTTAGTCTCACAGTAAGGTATTTGCTGATATCAAACTTTTTTTTTCTTTGAAACTAAAAATAGCTCCCTGCTCTTGTCTTCATTGCTACCAACTCTCTATCTGGGTCTTACAGAACTGGGCAAGATCTCTGCAACTTCGTCTAACTTCTACAGAGAATTGGCCATCTGGCCTAGAGAAAGCCATGTACATCTTAAAGACACACAGGAAGTGAGTCAGAACTCCGACTAGACTTCGGCTTGAATGACTTATGTTAATTGACTCATTTTTTCATTTTTATTTTATCTTATTTTGAGACCTAGCTTTTCCTTCTAGCCTAGGCTGGCCCCTGATCTTCTCATGTAGCCCAGGATATCTCCTGAGGGCTAGGGTTACAGGAATCCCCGCTCAGTGCTCTTTTGATCTTTAAAGGTTATTAATCATTTAATGTAATGGAAAGTGGCTTTAAACCAGAACAGCTCACCAGAAGCCTCACATTTCTATTAATGCAGGGAGCTCAGTGCTCAGATTTGCTTTTGTCCTTAACAAAGAAATTCATTTCCGGACTACATTCCTGTTACCTGTCTATGAACAAAATGGATTCATATGTGGGGAGGGGGTTGGGAAAGGGGATCTTCTCTGGCTGCTGAAGGCATGTGTCTCGAGACTTGTGGGTTAGTGCTCATATATGTGTAAAGAGTGAGAAAGAACTCATCCAAACGGGCAGCAATCTCCATTTTCCTCACCCCTCCCGGGGGTGGGGTGTAGTAGGGGGTGGAAGGGAGGAAGGGAGTTAAAAATGATTCATTTTGTGATTCTCAGTCAATCCTCAATTATATTCACTGTGATAGGCAGCAAAGGAAAGCCATCAGCTGGACAAACCTATAGTCCCAGAAGGCAATAGGGAGGGGAGGCGAGGCAGGAGGACTGCTGTGAGTTCTACTTAGTTCCACCTAGGCTACATAGTGAGCAACAAGCCAGTTAGCGCTATATAGTAAAACTTGTCTTCAAAAAAAAAAAAAAAATCAAAATGAAACTACACAGACAAAAACAAACAACAACAACAACAAAGACTCTAAAAACTCTACAAATACCCTTCTAAGCAGGAATTTCCTAAGTCAGTGCTGAGGTATAGCTAGCTGAGTGCATGGTTATAGATGGAGGCAGCCCTAGCCCATCCTCAGCACCTCATCTCCATGAAAAAAGATGCCTTTGTATTGCTACGGATGTAATCCCAGGCTTTATGTTTGCTGGTGAGTGCTCCACCATGTAGCCATGCCCCTGACTCTAAGACAAAGGAAATCCCTTTCTTCATCATACCCTGCACTAGCACTGCCAGCCACAAGCAGGTTGAATCTAACCTCACTGATGACTTGTTCTTGACTGCTGGTTGGTAGCACTGTCAATACAAATAAAAGGGCTGGACAGAAAGCCTGGTTAGTTCATTGCCTGCCCAGGATACCCGAAGCCCTGGGTTCTATCCCTCCCTCCACCCGCCGGTGCATACACTGGCTATGGTGGCACATGCCTGTAGTCCCAGTACTCAGAAGGAAGAGGCAGGAGGATCAGAAGTTCAAGGTCACCTTCAACTACAAAGCGATTTTTGAAGCCAAGCTGTAACACACCAGATTCTTTCAAGAAAATAAAGAAAGCCAACAAAATACAAAACAGGGGGAGCGCGAGAGAGGGGGTAAGCAAATGTAGCAAGAGTCCCAAGATTGGAGGTGGGAGAAAAAGCAACATCAGCAGGCATGTTTGAGTGTGTGACTAGAGACCATGAGTATGTAAAGAGCTCTCTAGAATGCTTTTCAAGTCCATAGGCATGTAGGGGATTCTTTTCTGGAGGTCTATGGCCACGGGGTGCCATGACAATATAAGCCAAGCACAATAACCTTGCTACTGTGAGGATTGTTTGCCAACTTTGGTCTGGCTAGATGGATTTTTCAACTAAAGTCTCAGCCTCCTAAGCAGAATTAGTTCCTAATGTATTAGTAAAATTCCCTAAAATAAACTGCTATTTATAATTCAAGTTGTTTTTACATATATTTGAATATTCTAATGCCAGCAGGGTCTCTACAAACACAACTGTTGTCTTCAGTGACCTTTTTGAACTATTAGGTATTATCTTTACAATGCAACAATTAGACATAGACAACATAGGAAGAAATGAACAGTTTTCATGATGGACTCTCTCTCTCCTCAGTGGTGAAGGGGTAGTTCATTCAATAAATGCTACTAGGAAAAGTAGATCCAGTATATCTGGGTATACGTATATGTGTATATAATATAATATATACATATATATTATATTATATACAAGAGCAAAACACTTTATTATATACAGAACAGAAAATAAATTTTAAAGCTGGTATGCTGGCACAGGCCAGTAATGCCAGCACTTGAGAAACTGAGGCAAGAGGACAAAGAGGTAGAGGGCCAGTGTGGGCTATCTGATAAGACTATATTTAAAAAAAATGAAGTTAAGAGTTAAGAGGCTAGAGAGATGGCTCAGCAGTTAAGAGTTCCTCCTGCCCATCCAGAGGACCAAGTTTAATTGCCAGCACCCACGTGGGGTGGCTTGGAACTGTCTGTTAACTCTAGCTGCAGGGGACTGGATGCCCCTTTCTTGCCTCTTTTAGTACCCACACACAGTATACACTCATACAAACCCATATACAGGAAAATAAATATTTAAGTAAAAAAAAAAAAAAAAAAAAAAAACCAAATTCCAGATGAACCATACACACACACACACACATATGCTGTCACAGAGATGTGCACATATAAGATATCCTGTCTGCACATATATTTCACAAAACTAAAACCATAGAAATTTTATAAGAGTAAAAAATCCTTATAGGTTATGGCAAAGGTATAGAGTTTTACTTGGAAAAAGCAAGAGAGTAGAGACTTTGAATGGTGTGATCTGATGATCTGTCCTATGCATTCAAGATCATTCAGTCTGCCAGGGGAAGGGCAGTCAGTACAAGGCTGAATGGAGCCACTTATTACAGACAGCCAAGTGAGAGCCAGGTCTGGGGGTGCAGACCTAGAATACCAGCTTTTTGGGAAGCTAGAGTTTCTTAGTGGGAGCCCATCTCCAAATTTAAAAGGGGGAGGGTGGGCTACGCTGGAGATGCAGCCCAGTCAGAGGTCACTTGCCTGGGACGTGCGAGGTCCTGAGTCTAGAGCTGGTGGGGTTCTAGATGCATTCACAAAGTCAATTTGACAAGTTGAGGGAGAGTTAGCATCAAAACTTCATCCCGGTTCCTGATCTAGTCGCCTCTGAGAACCCAGCTGCCTGGCAGCAAGAGGGGAAAGACAGTGGGAGGCCAGGGAGGCTAGTGGATAGGCAAATTCGGAATTCACAGACACAGGGTGGAAGATACCAGTCACAACACAGGTGCTGTCACAGGCAGCCTCCAAGGGGCCTCCAGTGGCTCTGCTTCTTGATAAATACACCTTGGTGACACTCTCTCCTTAAGTGTGGACTAGAGTTAGTGACCTGCTTCTAAACAGCATGGTGGGGTAAATGTCATGGGATGTCATTTCCAATATGGGGTGCTTTGGTTCAGGTCTGAAATAGGCTCCATAGGTGTGTGTGCATTTGCACACTTTATCCCAGCTGGTGGCACTGTTTTGGGAGGCCGTGGAACCTTAGGACAAGAGATCTTGCTGACAGGTGGAAGATAATCTTATCTATTATCTAGGAAGCACATGCTTGAAGTTTTGACTTTCCACTATAGAGACTGCTTGCTATCTTACCCTTAGCACAAGGGATGAGACAGGCATGCACATCTCCACCACACTTCCCCTGACCTCAATATTTCTTCTGGGACATCCCCAAATGAAAAATACCATCTGTGGAACTGCCAAAGAAGGTGAAGAGGAAATAGCTTGCTATTGAAGTAAATCCTTAGCCTGGCCTATCAGTCTCTACTTGCTTTATCTTGCTAATATAGAACACTTTGCAAACTCGCAGGTATATGTCTCTACAAGCTAAATGTCTTCTTTTACATGTAAAAGTTGTCCTTTAAACTCGAGTGGTGGAACTGACTTGTAAGCAGGAAAGCCTGAGTCCAATTCAATCCCCAGAATCCATTAAACACACACACACACACACACACACACACACACACACACACACACACACACAAACCCAGGTATGGTGATATAATCCCAGCACTGGGGAAGAAGGCAGGTAGATCCCTAGGGCCCACTGCCACACAGTCTAGCTTACCTGGCAAGTGCTAGGCCACAGTGAAAAATCCTGCGTTGTCTCAAAACCACAAAAAGCTAGCAAGTGCCCCAAGGAATGACAGCTGAGGTTGTTCTGTGGCCTCTACGTGCATGTGCATGCAAGTAAACACACACCACACACACATGTATCTGCATGCACATGGATACACACATGTAACACACACACACACACACACACACACACACACACACACACACACATACCACATGCACTCGCATGAGTACACAGAAACCCAAGCTCCTATTTATCTGCAAAGGCCCCATTCTACAGCCACCCTTGGATGCCTGTGACTACACAGCACAGACACTTACATGCAGGTCTTCTTATGCATAAATACCCATGTGTCTTATTTTCTTTTCATGTTGTGCATTAATTACTATGACAAAAACAATCTAATGAGAAAAAGAGTTTACTCAGCTCATGGGTCAGGAATAGTCCATCATCATGGGAAAGTCAGAGCAGCAAAAGCTCAAAGCAAATGGTCACATTATGTCCACAGTCAGAGGAAGAAAGTGACAAGTACAGCTGCAGCCCAGTGCCCTCTCTTTGCTATGGAAGTCCAGGATCCCCTGCCCAGGGAATGGTCTTTCCCATAAATAAGATGGGTCTTACCATATCGATTAATATAATCAAGATAATCCCTCACAAGATGCTCAGTAGCTGATCTCCCAGGTAATTCTAGCTTCTGTCAAGTGGACAATTAACTAGCCAGTACAGGATGATAGTTGGAATTTATGAATTAGATCAGTAAGAAATTAGCAATAACTAATAATGTAACAGAACAGCATACTGTAATAAAACGTCTTGGATCCTCTGAGTCATTTCCTTTTGGAATTTTCCATTTCATGTGTTTGTTTTCTGGGGTTTGGTTTTGTTTTGGGGAGGGGCGGTGTTGCCTGTCACTAAAACGGCAGAAGACACAACTGGAGCAGGCGGGGCTGCTGTACTCAGCAGTGAGAGAAAGATGAAGGACGAGCGAGATGGCCACCATGACTTGTGTGGATTTTTCAGAATAATGAGAGAAAAACCATCTTCAGCTGGCAAGAGAGAGCCAGGGAGGAACAAGACAACATGGTTTCGGGAAAACTAGGGAGACCAAATTGTTTTCAAAGGCTTTGGATTCTACAAAATGCAAAGCCTATTGCCCCTCTAGTTACTGAAATGAATTAAGACATATCCATTGTCGCCTGACTCAGACATATGAAATTTGAAAGGCAGAGGAATTTAGCTCTAACTTCTGCCTCAATTCAAATCCAGAGGGGTCTGATGTCAGAAGAAAAGCATTTCTAGTTAAAAGGAGCATGGTTCTTACTGTCAGGAGGGGAAAGTCCATCACAGAACAACTAACAGCAGAGTTTTGACCCACACTGGCAGAATTCAGTCCAGCATCTATGGGCTCTGTATCCATGGGTTCAGCCAAAAGATGTTCAAAAACAGTCAGGCAGGAGCTGAGGGGATAGCTCAACTAGTAAAGAGCTCCCCGTGCAAGCATAAGGACCAAGGTTTGATGCCCAGCACCCATGGAAAAATCTAGGCATGGTGACATACTCTCATAACTCCAGGGCTGAGAAGAAAGAGACAAGAGGATCACTGGGCTCAATGGCACCCAACTTAGACAAATCAACAAGCCCCCATTCCAGTAGAAGATCCCATCTCAAACAACAAGGTTGTCTTGTGGCCTCCATGCATGTGTACACACCTGAATCTGCACCCACATGCACGTGTACTCATACACACACACACACACACACACACACACACACACACACACACGAGGGAAAATGCTTCATGTAAACATTTGCCAATTTTTTTTCTGTCACTATCCCTAAGCAATACAGCACAACAGATTAAGGAGTGTTCAGTTCACACTGTGTTAGGCAGTATGAGCAGTCTCAGGATGATGTGACGCACAGATCAGGAACTGTGTGGGTTTATGCAAACACTGTGCTATGTTATTTATAGGACTTGTGCTTTGGGGATTTGGGTATCTCTGGAGGTCCTGGGACCTATCCCTGCAGACACCTAGGAACAGATTGACTTTTCTGTTTTAACAGTCGCAGTTGCACCCATAGTCAGAAGAAACTAGAAATTTTGGAGTGGGGATAAAGAAAAAAAATCATGAAAAAAATGCAATCCAGTGCCATTTATAAATCTTTCTGTAACCAAAAGCAACTAAGCTTTCCAAAGTAGGTGAAGCCTCACCCAAGGTATGTTGTTGCCACTTAAAAATAACAAACAGTAGCACTAGCTCAGGCAGCAAGGCTGCTACCACTTAACCTGCAATTTGGACACTTTGTATGAGGAGGAAACCATGTTGTCTTATGACATAAGGAGCAGATGCTACTAATTAACACACAAAAATGTCTAAAACATAGTTAGAAAAACATATGAGTTTGGAAACATAAGTAGAAACAGCTTCGGAGAGTAACAGCCAGACAGGATACTATGAAGGGAGGATAAGGGTTGGATTTTTTTTCTTTAAGACAGTCAATCAAGCTGGTAAGCTTGCATAAGCCTTCCTGTAAATAAAGTATGGGCTTAAAGGAAAGTGCCTGATAAATATTGCTTCTTATTTTTTAAAAACAGGGAGAAGCATGCACCATATATGAGCCAGAGTGTTCACTGGGAGGTGACATTCCACTATAGAGGACTGCTGTGCCAGAACAGAAAAGGGATTTAAAAGGTTTGGATAAATTTAGGGAACACCCTCGAGGTATTGACCAGAAATTACAAGACCACACTTGCTAGGTTAAATTACTTAGCAATAATCTAGGCAAAAACTGGATATGTAGCTCAGCTGAAAAAGTCCCTGGCATGCATGACATCATTGGTTTGATCTCTGGCACCACATGAACCAGGCATGGTGGTGCATGCCTGACATGCCAGAACTAGAGAGGCAGAGGCAGGGGGGTGAACATTCCAAGATCATCCTTGCTACATAAGAAGTTCTAGGCTAGGCTGGGATACATGAGACCCTGTCTCAAAACAAAACAAAACAAAAGTAGTCCAGGCCAGTAGTCCTCAAAATCTTTGATCTTAAATCTAGTTCACTCATCCTATCCCTCTCAACACACACACACACACACACACACACACACACACACACACACACACTATGATGAAGACTGGGGGCTTGTGAATGCACAGTGGCCACTCAGCCAGCACTCTATAGTTGTAGTATAGCCCCTGCTCTCAAGTCCTTTTTATACTCCTTAAGTTTTTCAAAGACCTCAAAAGATTTTTGATTAGGTAGATTATATTTAACAACCATGCATTAGAAAATTTAAATGGAATTTTAAAATATCTGTTTGCCTATGTGTGTGTGGCATATGTGCCTGTGTGTATGCACATTGGCATGTGTGTGAGCACACTCTGCAGTCACACTTATGGACGTGTGTATCGAAGCTGGAGGTTAATGTTGAGGGTCTTCTTTGATCACTTCCTACCTTATTCTTTGAAGCAGGATCTCTCAATAAAATCCAGAGCTTGTTGATATAAATACTTAGGAATCCCATTTGTACCTTCTGAGTACTAGAATTAGAGGCAGCCCACTAGACCCACCCAGAAATTACATGGATTCTGGGGATGTGAACTCTGGTCCTCACACTTGTACAGCAAGAGCTTTAACCACTGAGCAATCCCCCAGTCTCACTCAAGAGCCACATTTCCTGGATGTGGTGAAGCTCAACCTTTTGATTCTTCAAAGGTCAGGGGGACAGAACACTGATAAGAATGTTACATAAATGCAATCCCGGGTACCCTCACCACCCGCATCCCTGTCTCTCCCGCTGACAGACCATTCATGAAACAAGGTCAGCGAAAATGCCAGTCACCACGAAGGCACTGTTTCCAGTGCTTTCTAAACCCTCTGCTCCCTTGGGTCAGTTTGCTCAGCATTATTCATCAGCAACCCCAATCATCTTGCCTCTAATTTTTCTCACATTAGGTGCCTTTAAAGTTATACTGCATGCCTTCCAGATTATTCTTAATTATTATCAATTCCAGACACTTTTCTATCTGATTTACTCCATCTCTCCCTTTCTTCCAAAGTGTCTGTAGTAGGGACCCCATCGATGTGGCCTCACCCATATACCCTCTGTCTAGGCGTCACATCGCTTGTCTCTCAGAACTATGCGTAGATAACCAGCATCCTTACAATCTCTGGCGAGTCTGTCAGTTTACAGCAGTGCTGAACACACGACAACATGCTTGTCCCGTTTTCTTTGCATTGATCGATGACTGAGAACACAGTCATAGAGGGTGAGAAGATAGGTAAGTTACAGTGTGTGTTTAACATGTGTGAGATCCCGGGTTCCGTGAAGAAGAGAAGGGGGGAGCCAGAGGAGAAGCATCCAGAAAAATAGGTAGGGGAGAAGTCAGAGGAAGGGGAGCCAGAGTAAAAGGAGGAACTAGAAAGGGAAGAGGAGCCGGGGAAGGACAACCTAGAGGAGGAACAGGAGACGCTGGGGGAGGAAGAAGCAGAAGAGACGCCAGAGAAAAACAAGGACATTTTTTTTTTAATGTGGATTTTCTTTCTAAACTTCTTTCTCTTCAGTCCTAAGATTAAACAGATTAGCAATGTAATTCTTCCAAATGTTTTAGATATTACTAAGGAGACTCATATTCTCTACAGTACAGCCAGCAGTATTCTGTGAGATGGTCCATGCCAGCTTTTCTGGAACATTCTCAGAAGGAGAATTAGTTCTTTCCTAATGTGAACTAACATTAGGAAAAAGTAGGGCAGTGCATTAATGTTTGGCAAAAAGAACCCGAATTGGGGGTATATCCAGAAATCTACTGCTTATATCTTACCCATTCTAAATATGCGGCCATCCTTAGTGCCCTGCCATCACCAGCAGCCCCACGGTTATTTGATGGTTGTCTATCTATCCCTGCTTTTCACAGGACTGCCACCAACCAGCATGGATCTCTTTAATGAATACCATTTGGACCACAGCATATAGGATACAGAGCCAGAAGCCTCCTATTTTCTTGGCTTCCTAATTATCCTTTGGAAATCATACTACACTTTTTTTTTTTCAAACTGGCACAATGTACATTTAGTGGTAACAGTCCTTCCAGGGTACATCACATTCAAGAAGCATTCTGTTCTCCTCCCAAACCCCCTTTCTCTTAGATAGAGCTAGTAAGTGGAAGGCTTGTGAACTTGCAATAAAAACATGGCCAAGAGCAGACTACTAGTATATCAAGCGTTTATGTAGCCATTAAGTTAGGAAAGGCTCGAATGGCCCCCATCTGATGACTGTGGTAAACTTCCCTGAGTTGTATCTTCCCGCCTGGAGACTCCATCACTTGGATACACAATGCCTGCCTTCTTCTGAGACCTGACTTCCCACTCTCATGCTTCTTTGCATGAATCATTCTCAGTGGAGATGTTCAACCACCACAGAGCTGGGGGGAAGGGTGTGGCACACCTGACCTCTGGTCCCATTTCCTGACATTGCCATTTTAGTCTTTTTCAAATATTTACTTATGGCAACATTTAGGTAATTACAGTTTGCAAGGCCCGGTTCTGTTTCCATTTCAGTAGGCCTCCTCAGTGTGCAGTACCACAAAAGGTTGTTTTTCCAGTCTTTGTCCCTAATCAGAAAAGGGATGCTGTACCGATTTGGTGAACACCAAACTCTTTCCATTGTTCTCAAAGTGCCAAATAAGCAATCTTGGGTCAGGGACACATATTAAGCTGCTACTTACAGTACCCATGTCAGGACAGGGCTACACTGAATCTGTCCCTTTGTTGCCTAATTTCATACCAGTGCTTTAGGTATCTTGAACTCACTCCTGAACCCCAGACACTCCAGACCACCGGGTGTTCCTGGCTATGATTCCTAACCAAGAAAGAGAAAGCTCTAGAGTCATTAGCAGAGCAATGGCAGCTGGTAGGAGGGGACTCTGGGCAGCACAGCTTCAATGGGTCCAGTCAACCTGGTCCTTACACCATCACATCACTGAATGATGCAACCTGGACACCAGAGTCACTCCCTGTCTTCTCCAAAGTCTCCCAAGTGAGCTAGTACCAAACCCTATCAAGTCTATTTCCTGGTTTTACCATCTGAATATTTCTCCCTTCCTGACTCTCCTGTGCCACTGCGCCTTTCCTTGCTGAGGTCTGACCACTCACACACTCCCCCTGACTCTCCACAGTGCCACCAAAGCTGGCTCCAGAAAGGTCTGATTTCTGTGTACTAGAGCCCCTTGTGCCCCTGGTTTCTACAGTTCCGGTTACTCGAAGTCAGCCCTGATCTGATAGCAGCAATGCTGGTGATCTGGAGAAGGCAGAGAGAAAAGAGCAGAGTGGCGAACGGGAAGACTTCTCAACCTCATAAAGAAAGGACAGCATATGCCAAGGCAGCTCTGATTCACAGAACAGCGAGAGACCCCGGGAGAGTGAGTCACATAACATCTTTAAAGGATTTTATTATAGTTGTTCCATTTTACCAGTAGCTACTGTTGCTAATGCCTTCCAGTACATAACTTCTAAATTAAACTTCCCCGGACAGATAATATAGATGGAAAAGCAGGATATGTAAAACTTGGTCCTTTCTGCTGTTTTAGATATCTACTATGGGTCCTGGAATGTGTCCTTTGTTGATAAATATGGACAAATGTATTCCTAATACTGAAGCTGGAGATGACAGTGTGACAGTGATGTACTGTTTAAATCATCACTCGGTAATAAAGGGTTCAATCCCAAATACTGGAGGAAAAATGTCCCACTCAGCATTGCCAAATTGCTGGGAAGTATTTCATGACTGCTTGAAAGGCCACATATTTAAAACAAGATTAAAAGTCAAGCTAAAGAAAATAAAATGACTTGGGATAATTTTCAGGCAGTTATGAAAACAGAAACAAATGTTATTTTTAATCTTTGGCTCACTGTAAACTGACAAGATATGAATATGAATTTGATCAAGCAATGCATAACTGCTGTCACTCGCCACGGCCACATGCCAGCAACTCCACTTCGTGTTTTATTCCAAGGTTACACGTGGAACCTATCATCTCCCTCCCAAGCTGTCCTCATTAAAGTAAATTTACTGTAGCTGATTCTTGGGGGAATGACATCATCATGACTCACAAAAGTGGAGTAAATAACCCTTCCCCAGTGAGCTTTCACAAACGTCCTTGTGAAGTTTTACACATCTCCAAGAAAGTGAGACATTGAATGTGAGTTTCTAAGATGGTGAATGCTACAGTCAATTCACCAACACACAGAACACAGCTTTGGAGAGAAATCCTTCTAGCTACCTGTCCACAGGAAGAGAGTGTGCTGTGAATGGGGTCCTCAATAAGTGTGCACACACTGGGGGGATTTCTCGGCAATTTAGAAAACACAGAGAAGCTGTGGAATAGCACAGAGGGAAACGTGGTGTGTATTTCTCTATGAAGAAAACAGGCCCTGAGCACCACAAGGAGGGGAATTCTGAACTTGTTCTACCCCAAAAAGTGAAACTAAACATTTTGTTTCTAGAATTAATGTTTATTGAGCAACTATGCGACATTGCAAGGCTCATAGGTGCATTTCTAGACCCAGAAAGTCTATTGATTTGTCCACAAGTCTTTACTTATTAAAGGACATTAGGAAGCCAAGGGTCCCCTTTGTATCAACAAGACTTAATCACAGAGAAAAGATGACACTGTTATAAAGGAACCATCAGGAGTCAACCCCATTAGATTTTAAATGCGGACATGGTTGTGCATGACAAGAGTTTACATCTACCAAGACTCGAATCCTACAGGGTTAGAAGGCAAATTCAAGAACAGAAGTACATGTTTATTTGGAGTCTAGCATCTGCATTACACAGCAGTTTCATTTTAAGTTACTGAAATGTAGTTCTGCTACAAAATAGGCATGCATGAGCCAGCTGGATGGCTCAGCAAGTAAGGATACCAGTGTGATGACTTAAGTTTGATCCCAGGGACCCACATGATGGAAGGAGACAACCAACTTCCACAAGCTGTCCTCTGACCTCTGTGCATGCTGTGGAATATCCATGCCCAACCCACATATATATGCATGCTCACAAGTGCATGTGTGCATACACACACACACAAATAAATAGATAAATGTAACATATTTTTAAGTAGTATATATTCAAATTTCTAAAGCAATATATCTTGAACATTATAGCAAGCCTTTCATGCAAAATGTATCGCAGAGGGGTCTTCACAACATATAGAATCCTAGAGGTAGAGGTACAACCCAGTGGCAGTTGTGTTTAAAATCCAAAGTCTAAGCCTTTGACCTATCAGTCCCCCAAAACCAGCCCCACCCTTGACCTACTTAATGTGGCCTTTGGGGCCCAGGAATCTGATTTTTCAGCAAGCCACTTCCTCCCCTGCCCAAGTGAGTACTAAACTGTCTGTCCAGGACTTGGAGTCCATTGTCTAATGTCTTCTCTGCCAGCTTCCCCTTTCTCTAGCTTTCTCCTTTACTGAAATGTAACGATTATTTTCATCCTCCTCCAAATGTTCTCCATCATTCTTTCTACATTAACTGTATAAAAAAACTTTCTGAAACACTAAATAGCAGCATTTTTTTAAACCACATTTTTAACAAATTTTCTCAAGTTAGTGAAAAGTATCGCTAGGCAATAGCCACATACCTTGGGAATGGCATAGGCAGAACCCTATTACCCCCTCCCTGGGGAAAAAAAAAAAGATGTCCATATTACACAGATGAGACTAAGGTCATCACAAAAGTTTCAAAATGGAAGAATGGGAAAGAAGTATCAAAGAAGTTAATGACAGATGACAGGTCCAGCAGAAATACTGGCTTTAAAGATCAAAGAAGATGCCACACAGCTTAGAATACACATGGCCTCCATAAACTGGAAAAGGTTATGAATTTTTCTCTAGAGCCTTGATATGAATACAGTATGCTCAGATTCACCTTGGCTTTGTGATCTATAGAACCTTAAGTCAAGGAAGTGTGTCATCTGAACCCACCAGGTTTGGGAAAATTTGTTACAGCAGCAACAGAAGACTAACACAAGTGCCTTCAAGAGCATAGACACACGAGTAAGCTCTAACATACAGACCATGCTTCGGCAGCCCACACGTTTTGGTCTCTCCCAAAATGCATAACAACAAAATCCAAGATATCTGGCTCAAATGGTGCATGGCCTAGTCTAGTTTGCTTCTCTGTTGCTGTGATTAAAAATAACTGACCAAACACAACCTGGGGAAGAAAGTATTTATTTGACTTATTGGTTCTAGTTCATCATCAGGGAGCATTGTTAGGGCAAGAACTCAGAGAAGGAGCTCAAGGTAGGAAACTGGAGGTAACAAGTGTTGCAGAGACCATGAACAAATACTACTTACTGGCTTGTTTCTTTCTGCCTGTGCTTAGCCAGCTTTCTTATATAAGCCAGGACTACTTGCCCAAGAGTAGCAATGCTCACAATGGGCTGGGCCCTTCTACATTAGCTAACAATTGAGAAAAATGCCTCCACAGATGCCCACATACCAATCTGATGGAGGAGAAAATTCCTTAATCAAGGTTCTCTAGTCCCAGGTGTGTCAAGGTGACAACAAAGATTAGGCATCACAAGTTCACTCTTTGTCACCTTGACACATAAATACATTGCTGTTTAACCATAACCTTTCCTTTCTTGTTTGTCCCCAAGATTTCATGCCAGTACCATAATATAAAACACAATGCAACTTTTAAAAGTTCCATAGTATTTTTAAAAGTTCCAATGATTTAAAAGTCCAAGTTCTCTTTAAAAATCTAAAGTGGGATCCTGTAAAATCATAAACAAGTTATATCCTTTCTTATTCCAAGACAGAAGAACCAGGGTATAATTACAGTCAGATCAAAGCAAAACAAAAACATGGCCCACATGGTTCATTGTTCAAGCATGCTGTTCTGCTCCACTCTCTCCTAGTCTCAGTTTATCTTCCACTGAAACAAACTGGTCACTTCTTTTTAAATGAAGGAAGGGAGAAAGTTGAATTTGGAAAGTTCTTAATTCAAGACTTACTGGCATTTAGGGCCAGATAACTTGGTAGTGGTGGAGGACTATTCTTTGCTCTGGCAGGTGGTCAGCAGCACCCCTGGCCTGTATCTCTTTGGTATCAGAGTTGATACCCCTTGTCCTCAATAGTGACCATCAAAAATGTCTCCAGATGCTTTGGTTGAGATCCATGGGTCTAAGACATGTGCCAGCTTATCTGGCTCCCATCAGTAAATGAAAGTTTCAGCATGTATATAACGGCTGACCATTCTGAATATGAAATGCTTGGAACTACAAGTGATCCAGGGTTAAGAGTTTTTAAGAATTCAAGAATAGCTGTATATAAATACATTGGGTATTTGTTGGGTAAGAGCTAAAGATCTGAGCATAAAAGCAAAATTCATTTATGGTTCATGTACAACTTGTGCAGCTAGCCTGAATGTCACTTTATATAATATTTTAAGTAATTTTCTTCATGAAATAGGCTTCAGTGGGATTTTCTACTGCAGCAGGTTGGTGCTCAAAAGCTTCATATTTGGGGATATTTCAGATTTTCACAGTAGGGATACATATATACACTCCTAAGTTACAGCTGGTCTCATTCAAATGAGTTTCCCAAGAATTCAGGCTGTTTGGCATTTCAAAACAGCTTTAAGTCAAAAATTCAACCACAGACTTTTTTTTAAAGGCTCCACTACACTTACTGTTCGCCACAGGCAACGGAAACACAGTCTTTCCACGGCTACTCAGCCCAGCCCTGTGTACAAGCTCACCATCCATGTTGCTGACAGGGTCATGGGGGTCAGAGGGCCACATTTCCTGGGTGCTAATGCAATAGCTCACTACAACTTGCTCGGCTTGCTCTCATCAATTGAATCCCCTTCAAGCCAAAAGTTCCAGTGCAGTGCAGTACAGACCCAGAGGCAGGGGATGGGCTGGAAGCCTGGCTCTTGTTACAGACAGATGTCCTGGAATCAGATCCTGCAGTTGGAAGTCAACAGTACTAAAGAAACAGATCATTTCCTCAGTGGGTTCTCTCCAAGAAAATGACTTGAACACGCTCAAAGAGCCTGGTTTGAGTAGTTCTGAATTCTGCCCCGGCTTTCAGTTTCAATTTCAAAATGACAAATCAGGAAAGAAGATAATGGAAACATTAGCTCCTATTTTTACTGAGACCTTAAGAAAGATACAATTTCCAAGGCTGGGTGTATTTACAGGCGTATGATGAGTCCAGGGGAGAGCTACAATTGACCAGGGTTGAGACGGGTCTTGATGGCGGTGGCTGGGGAGTTACGAAGATTGGTGACTGTGCAGAATGTTCTTCCAAGAATGTCTGCCCACATCCTTGGTGACTCGAAGTAACCAATGGCCTTTCAACACAGCAACTGTACTTCATCCTTTGGAGATTAACCCTCAGTCATCTGTGGCCATGTTCATCAGTGCTGAGATGATCAATAGCCAAATGTTTCCTCTGAGGCTTTTCTCTATTGACACAGTCTAAAAAAGATGTCCCAGGACTCTGGAGAACTAAGGGCCACGGTCAGCAATCATAGGTACCCATTACGGTTTCTCCTTCCTTTCATACCTTCAGACACTTTACAGTTAAAATGAGAGAATGATATTTGTGGCATTCAACTTTTATAACATGCAGGAGGGTAAAAGTGAAAAGGCTCTTGGGGCTCAGCAAGTGGATAAAGATGCTGGCTGCTGGCTGCCATGACTAACAACATGACATAGATTCCTCCAAGCACCCACGTGATGGGAGGAGAGAAACAACTCACATAAATTGTCCTCTGACCTACACACATACACACACACACACACACACACACACACACACACACATTCAATCACATTAAATAAATAAATAAAACGTAAATAACAAAAATTGTCTTAAAAGAAGATAGTTCTCAGGGAAGGACAGGATAAATGCCATAGACTAAAGTTAGTGAACAAAGAACTTCTTGGGAAGATGATGACAGGGTGAGCACAGGGGGAGAAACACATGCATCATTAGCCATGTCCCCCAGAAACCAAAGTCTCCAATTCTTAAGTGTTGCACAGTGGTGTGCTAGCATCACCAAACCTATCTCCAACCATGCTACCTGCCTTAGCACCAGGGTGATACATTAACATTACGAAGACAAGCGTGGGTGAGTGTGTGATTTGGTGAAAGAACATGCAAGCTAAGATTTCTAACTGATGTGTAACCAACCTATACTTGCCCTTTGTAGGAGGCGGGTTGAAAAGAATAAGAATATACCCTTACATGGCAATACGGAGCTGTGGGAGTTGAGTTCCCTCCTTGCAGGACTAAACAGCCTATGGCTTTTGAATTGGAAAGTGACTCGTGCATACAACATCCTTGCATAAGGATAATGGGCAAAGTAGCACCTTATTGCAAAACCTATCACTTCCAGCAACTGAAACCCTAGTCTAGCTGGTTTCTGCATGAAATATACACCTTTTTTTAGCTGTTGGAGAAGTTGAAATATGTTAGATTTTCTTTTAGTATTGGCCAACTGCCCACACAGGCCCAGAAGACGAGTATGAATAAAATACAGTCTCTTCACTTCCTGTCTAGGGGGCAATACTAAATAAGACCACAACGGGGTTATGAAGGAGTAAACCTACACACATGGTAAAGTGGACACCTTTTGGAAAGTTTCCAAATTTGATAACTGACTCACAAATTGTGCCTGGTTGTTTGTGGTAACTGTAAGAATTTCTCCAGGCTGTTCAAGGTTGAAAACACCCCTTAACAGCTCTCATTACAAAACTGGTCTCTGCTTCAGAATGTATCACCGAAAACAGAAGTTCTGCATAAGCATTAATAACTGATTCTATCCCACCACAACATGTGGAATATCATTGTGTTCATTTTCTCCTATGTTCAATGTACTTTTCACAATATTTTGTATTCATTAGTATCTGTAGGTTTGTACTATTTTAAAACTTTTTTGACTCACTAACATTTTAATTTTTTTTTTTTTTTTGAGACAGGATCTTGTTTAAACAGGCTGATTTCAAACTCAGTATATCCTGGAGGATAACCTTGAACTTCTGGTTCTCCTGGCTCCACATCCCAAGTACTGAGATTGCAGGTGAGGCCTATTTTATGTGGTTCTGGGCATCAAACCCAGGGCTTTGCTCGTTCTCAGTAAGTGCTTTACCAAAGGAACTACACCCTGAGCCCCCTTGTAACTAGAAATAAAACTTTCAAATTACAAATGAAGCTATGGGATAATTTAAGGCATTTTTATATGGGACTTTTTACTTTGTTCTAATGAATGATGTCTATGGCCACAGTAAGCAAAGCACCACGGGAAATGTTAAAAGGAACAGGAGGCTGTTGTCCTTGACAGTACTTTCTAAACTTAGTCAGAGAGACACAAATAAACCAAGCCACATGAATCAAGGGCAGTGTGGATGAAGAGACAGGAATTCAGCTCATAGGCAGAGAGGTCTCTGGTAAAAACCAGGCTTTAAATCTCTGTGCTTTGGGGAGGGAAACTCTGTTTTTACCAATCACCTCCAGAATGAGCACAATCTTAAAACTCTACCTAGATAAGAGGAGGAGATATATTAAGCTTGACCGTACTAATATTTTTTTTAATTGAATACATTACCATGCCACTTGTTTAAAATTTACACCTGTTAGTCAGTTTGTACGGCAGGGGGGTGTGCATGCCTCACTGTGGGTGTGCGGCAGTTAGAGGGCAGTTTGGGGAGTGGGTACTGTCCTTCTACCGAGTGAGTTCCAGGACTGAACTTAGATCATCAGGCTTGGAGGAGGGTGCCTTCACCCTCTGAGGAATCCTGCTGCCCCCATGTTAGGTTTGTAATATGGCTGGTGTGTTTTTCAGTCCCTGTCCTGTTTCTTTCTGTGTTCATCCTTAGGTCCTATGCTTGTTTCTCATCACTCCTGCACTGAGAAATGAGGGTACCAAATCACATCCGCTTCACCTGTGTGGCTCCTGTGCACATGGATCATTTATGAAGCAGTCATTAATGAAGCTTGCCCCGTGTGTCATTTTAGTATGAGTGTTCATCCTTTCAAGTCTCTCGTCCTTATGAAGCAACTGAGTAGTCACCTACATTTGCTTTTCCTTAGATGACTGTTAACATAAGCAAGCTACAACTGACAAGGTTCAGAAAGAATTGTCCGCAACTTTCTATTACTGCTCTCCATCCATTCTGCTTTTGTTAATCGTCACACCTGCCTTCTGTGTGTGCCATGCACTTTGAATTTGCTGCGCTGTGTTTTTAAACTGGTCATTAACAAAAGCATATAGTACAGAGGAATGAGTTTTTCTTTTCTCTTTTGACTTTTGTCAGTGGCTGTATGCCCAAGAAGAAATGTTACTCTGGCTCATTTTGTGGGTTTCCCCCCCTAAATTCTAATAGTCCCAGATGCATTTTTCTTTTGCCACTTAGTTTTAACAATGGGGAAGAATGTTTCCTTTACTGAAGGGAATCACTAAATTTGCCAGTCAGAGATTGTAAAAACTAAAGTCAATGCATAAATGCCATAGAGTAAACATATAGCATAACTTAGAAGAGCGACGGCCATGTCACAAGTGCAGCAGATGCAATCACTTTACGGTTCTCAGTACGCTTCCTTTTCGTTCTTAGGTATCGAGTTAATGTCTTTGATCTAGAGATAACGCACATGTTTCTATCGATATGAAATTCTCAGGCTAATGGCATAGTTCAGTAGATGGGTAGAGTGATGGCAGTACAGGCAGCAAGACATGAAATCAGATCCCCAGAACGCAGATGCAGTAGTGCGCATCTGCCATCTTAGCACTCCTACACTAGTATGTACTAACAGTCTCAGCTCTCCCACAGTAGTGTGTATCTACACTCCCGGCTCTCCCACAGTAGTGTGTATCTACACTCCCGGTTCTCCTACAGTAGTGTGTACCTACACTCCCGGCTCTCCACAGTAGTGTGTATCTACACTCCCGGCTCTCCTACAGTAGTGTGTACCTACACTCCCGGCTCTCCACAGTAGTGTGTATCTACACTCCCGGCTCTCCCACAGTAGTGTGTATCTACACTCCCAGCTCTCCTACAGTAGTGTGTACCTACACTCCCGGCTCTCCCACAGTAGTGTGTATCTACACTCCCGGCTCTCCTACAGTAGTGTGTATCTACACTCCCGGCTCTCCTACAGTAGTGTGTATCTACACTCCCGGCTCTCCCACAGTAGTGTGTATCTACACTCTCGGCTCTCCTACAGTAGTGTGTACCTACACTCCCGGCTCTCCCACAGTAGTGTGTATCTACACTCCCGGCTCTCCTACAGTAGTGTGTATCTACACTCCCGGCTCTCCCACAGTAGTGTGTATCTACATTCCCAGCACTCTTACACTGAGATGGGAGGCAGAGAATGGAGAATTCACAGAAGCTGGTTGGCTGACTAGCCTGGTATACACAGTAGCAAACAAGAAAGACCCAGTCTCCAACAATGTGGGAGGTGAAGACTCACACTGTAGGTTGGCTTCTGGAAGCTCCACACGTGCCCACACTCTCACATACCAACAGGCACATTGAATGCACATGCACATACAAACAAATACAAAACATTAAGAAGTTGTAACCAACTATTGAGTATCTTTTTAGGCAAATCTTTTTTCAAACACTTTCAGCCAATGCCATGTGTTCTGCTACAACACTCACTATTGTAATTCTATCTTAGACTGCCTTCGAAGACAAACATGCTTCCTTCTTCTTTACAGATGGTTGGATGGGCTGTGCTCAGAACCTGGCTGTCTTTTGGCTGGTGTTCTTTCCCAGCTCAAAGTGAAAAGCCAAAGATAGAAAACTGAACAGGAGCCTAGACTAAAGAATTCAGAAAGATCAAAGAATACTTTAATTAGTTTTATAAAGAGAGCTGTATGGTTACACACCAGCAACTTTCTTATTTGACTATAAGTAGACCCCACTACTAAACACACACACACACACACACACACACACACACACACACACACACACCCCTAAGAAATCAAGGTGGTATCATGCCTATAATCTCAGCACATGGGAGACAAAAGCCAGCCTGATCTACTTATCAAGTTCCAGGCCAACTAGGCCTACATATGAGACCTGTCTCAAAACACATAATAGCAAATGCTGGCAAAGATGTGGGGAAAGAGTAACACTTACCTAATGTTGGTGGGAGTATAAACTGGGGCAACCACTATGAAAATCAGTGTGGAGATTTCTCAAAACAAACAAACAAACAAACAAAAAAACACTACAATTAGAATCTACTGTATGAACCAGCTGTACCAATCCTGGGCCTAAGCCCAATGGGTCTTGTATCTTTTCACAGAGATACTTATGATCCACGTTTACTGCTGTTATATCCATAATAATAAGGAAATAAAACTAGCCCAGTTGTCTACCAACAGATGAATGGGTAAGAAAAAGTAGTTCATTGTGCACAATGGAATTTTGTTCTGCCATAAAGAAAAATGGGATTTATAGGAATATGTATGGAATTGAAAATTATTATATTAAGCGAGGTGGCCCAGGCTCGAAAGGACAAATGCCACATAGTCTCACTCATATGTGTTTTCTAGCTTCTAGTTTTAAATATGGGCCTTTATGTGGGCATGAACATGGGTAGAGGTCATGAAACTTGAAAGAGGACCCATGAGAGGGGTGAGCACTTTCAGGCTTGAGTGTAGGGGTAACAGACTGGGTATGACATGAAAATGAAAAAGAGAATACTGGGGGCAGAAGGTGCAAGCAGGGATGAGAAAGGAAATGGGGGAGGGCAAGGTGGAGGTGAGGTCAGACAAGTACATATGAAAATGCCATGAGGAAACTCATTACTTCATATGCTAATTAAAAATTCAGAACCAGTCTACCAAAAGGAAAAGGAAGAAACCAGAAAGGAAAGGAAGATGGATGGATGGAGAATGGGGTAAAAGAATGGATAGAAATAAGGGAAGAAAAGAGGGTCTGAGTAAGGAAAATAGGGAAGAGGAGGAAGGGGAAGAAAAACAGGGGGAGAAAAAGGGAGTAAGGGAGAGGAGAAAGAAGGGAAGAAAGGGGAGGAGAGAGGGAGGGGAGGAAGGGAAAGGCAGGGAGTCTGTTTTCATCTAGAAAGTTAGGTTCTAAAGTTTTGAAAAAGTCAAATATTGTCTAAGTTCACTTTGAAACACCTTTGGTTTCCCCATAAACATTGCAAACACGATTCTGTGTATACAATACAACAGCTTTCATATACGAAGGTCTGAGGACTACTAACCTACTGGAGAGAGCTGAGAAGGACTGATCTGTCAATGTGCAAATGCTCAAGTCTTCCCTTTATCACAGTGAAATGTCAGGGCCTCAGCGTTCAGTCAGGAGAATAAGGAGGAATGGTAATGTGCAAAAACCCTGCAAGGCCCACTTCATCCTCTAGCTAACAGTAAGCTGCTTTCGGTTATTTTAAGTAATTTATTGTAATGCTGAGGATTGAACTAGTCAACCAGTCTTAACCCTGAGCTATCCCCCTAGCCATTCATATTTTAGTTAAAAAAATTAGTGAAGAATAAGGTTATCATTGTTATAGTTAAAAGAATCATATCAGGGAATAGTAGAACACATGTGATACAAAGGAGAAAAGGGGGATAGGGAGGAGGGCTAAGTGGGGAGGGAGATAGATGGGTAGAAGAGAGGGAGGATTTGGGGAAAGAGTAAAGCCAAGGATGCTTGAAATTCCATATGGAAACCATTTTATAACACACACACACACACACACACACACACACACACACACACACACACAGAGAGAGAGAGAGAGAGAGAGAGAGAGAGAGAGAGAGAGAGAGTGTGTTCAATTGGAGTTATCCTACAAAGGGATTATACTTCCCCAAGAAGTCATAGGTTGCCACATAAAAAGCCAGTGTCAGATGTAACATGTCTCCCCTCAGAGTGTTGATCAAAGGTATCCCAGAGATTTCCCCCCTGACAGTACAGGCTATCATAGCCATTGCTCCTGATTGCCTACCAGAGTTTGATGGCAAGACCCTATTACTAAAGACATCACACACATTGGTCACAGGACATGAAGAAATCAATTGTTACTGACCAGGAAGCTTTCTCTGAGCTGGCTATAACTGTCATGGTCCCAGAAGGTGTTATGCATGTAGCTGGAGGGTGGGGAGAGTCATCAATAGTCTTACCCTGATGCCAATGGGTGCAATAGTGTCACAAACGTTATGGCAGGGACCAACTACCATCAGATTAGATTTAAGGTTCCCTCCCTGGAAAGAAACTCCTGGCACTGAAAATCTGGACAGGAAGCTCATAGGAACCTGAGGGTGAACTTACTTCTATTATTTTGCTAAATAGACATAGTATAAAACTGTCCTCTAAATTCATCTTTCTCTAGCTATGGATTGGTGCAGCTATCTGACTCAGTAAGCTAAGTTTCTTGGTGCAGTCGGTGGTACTTAACGACAAAACTCACAACTGGTCAAACTGCAGAAAGAGAATGATTGTACAGTGCTCAGCCATACATGGAACATTCATGTCATACCCCTAAGGCCCAGGGTCCATCATGGAAGAGGAGGCAGAACCATTATAAAAACCAGAGGTTGGGGAGGACCAAAGTGAACCGGTGTCTTCTAGACATGGCAGGACTGCTGCGCTCATATTCACAGCAGCTGTGGTTGCCTGCATAAGACCTGCACAACCTGATCAACTACTTCAGCATCTCCAGCTTCCAGGAATGCCCCAAAGAGCTCCCTTCCCCCAGCATCTCCTCCTCTTCTTCATTCACCCCCTTTCTTTCATCCATGATGTTCCCGGCTCCAAAATAAATTCCTGTCCACAGCACCTCTCAGCCTCTTTCACTGAAACCTACAGGCTTCTTGAAAGACAGTCTCACCAAGAGACAGACATCAGCATGCTTATCATCACTCATTAGCTCCTCCCAAGAAGAAGGGTCCAGGGCTGTCCAGACTTTAGCTTGAGTATGAGTTCTTCCTCCCAAGATAGTGGGGACAGGTGTCAGAAAGGACTGAGAGCCGGTTACTGTCCCGGGTTCCAACGCCTTAAAACCAGAGTGAAAGAAATGAGAGTCGTGGCCGTCAGTCATGGTGACTTACAATCATTCAGAAAGCCCAAGTGGTACTTGAATGTGGGGCAGGAAATGTGAGCTGAGCATTTGCTTTATTTCTCTTTCACTAATGAACTCAAGAGGCGCCACCTCTTCCACCACTCATCACTGTTGTTTGCCTAGTGTGGAATGAGGAACCAGAGGTCGTAGCTACTAGAAAATGGGCAATTTAAAGAACAACAAAAATTAAATTAGTGGTCTAGCTAGGAAATGGAAAACCACTGGAGAGAAAAAGTTGAATGGAAGGAGGACAGGAGTTAGGGACTTTCTAGCAAATTCCAGAAAAGGAGCAAGTGCTATTTCCTCTGCCTGGGCGCTGTTCCAGGAGGAACTCCAGGGTCCTTTTCTGGATACTCCTTCCCTACTGTCACATTAAACCCCTTCGCTTCTCAGCCTGACAGTGTGGAAGGAAAAGTGCCACCACGGAGGAGACAGTAAGACTGCCTGTCAATCAACAATGCCCCACAGTAATCCAGGCAGCCCTGCAGTCTCTATTGAGTTCCATCCTAAGAATCCAGGACACAGGACCAGAGTCAAGACATAGCAGTGCAGTGTGGGGTGATGAAGAGCCATCTCCCCCAAACTGTCCTGGTCAGCGCTTATAAGAAAAGGGGGATGGGCAGTGTCATAATACATGAAATATGTACATTAAGGAAGGTCAAGTATGAGCTAAGTAAGGCTGCCCAGGCACTCCTGCTTCATGTATGGGAAGATGGCTCTCTCACTAACGAGCAATGCAGCATGGGGTTTGCAGAACACACTTGTTTCAACACATCAAAGCTGCTCCTGCACACCTCCTCTTCTCACTCCCATTAGCTTAGCCTTGTCAGGATGGAAGGAGCTCGGTGAATCATTTGCCTGTGTTGAACCGTTTGTATATTCTGAAGTCCTGATTAGGCCGTTAGTCTCTGAGAAGACTGCTCGGTAAACTAAAGGAGCTGTCATTATGTAACTTCCCAAGAACACACAGAGAGCATTGACAGGGAAGCCCTAATGTCAGGAAGACACGCATAGGAGATTGTCGGCCACAAATCAAATGAAATGTATGTGTATGGGTGGGGGAAAGATCCATGAGCAAGTCCAGGCCAGCCAGGGCTCTACAGACAAAAACGAAATATGAATGTCGAATCGGAACAGAGCAGAGCCCTGAAAGACTAAAGGTCCCTGGGCAACCAGTAACTGTCATAGACCAGCTGTTGACATCACCTTTCCCCACACAGCAACATCTGCAAGAGCCTTGATAGAAGGCAGAAATGCAGGGCAACAGCACCAGAAGTGAATCCTGAGCCTTCTGGGGTAGCAGCTGTTCTTTTCCGAGCATACCCCACGCCTGCCAACATCTGCATCTAAACACAGCTCATGTTGGGTCTGACATGAAAAATCCCCTCTTTTCCTCTCTGTGACTCTCATTTTCCAGCTCCAAGATCAGAAAAAATTATTATAGAGCTGAGGGTTTCCCATCCAAGGTAATAAGAGCGTTAACCAAAATGAAGTTGGGAGGAGGCCATTGAGACAGCTCACAGGGTAAAAGCATCTGTCACTCAAATCTGAGCACCTAGGCTCAATCCCTGGAATCCACATAAAGAGCAAAGGAGAGCTTCAAGTCCACAATGTTGTTCTCTGACTTCCACAGGAGCATGCCATGGCATGTGCATGCCCACATGTGCATGCGCACGTGCACACACACACACACACGCACACACGTGCACACGCACACACAATTTTAATGTCAGAACATCTATTTTCACTTTTTTTTAATCAGAATTTTGAGCTGATTTGTACACTGTCTATGATAAAATAATGACACCTAAAAATGGTTTTCGTTGCTTTGTTTTATTTCACTTAAGAAAATTTGCAAGAGTTGAGTTAGCTGTCACCTGCAGCGGGGAAATGGGAAATGATGGCCCACCTGGAAGAGATCAAAGTCTTCCTGGGTAGCATAAAGCATCATTCTGAGCAAGAGCCTACTAGGGAGCATTCTAAAGTACTTTTCATAGCATGCCTGCTACATTTTGGTCTGTTAATCCCCACTTTCTGACTTCTATTCATATGATTTATATTATTTATTTGTTAAGTTATATATTTTAGCTGAACTTGAAATAACAGTTATTTTTAGGAGGCTGCCAACCTGGGTCAGAAGAGCCTTAGAAACTTGGCTCACAGCTGTACTGGCACAGGGAGCCTGGACGGCCAAAAGCAAGAAGCTGATGAGACCAACTTCCCAAAACACAGAGAGAAAGCATATTTTTCTTTCCAAAATAAATAAATAAAGTGTTGCTTGCCGAAGAGTACTTCCTATATAACAACCAGCCACTTCCCTGAATGTTGAGCACACAAAAGATCTAGCCACCTCTGTGGCAGTCAGGCCTACAGAAAGTGGATTTCTTCATCTTGTTTTAGGTCTGGCTCTGGAGGGAAGGAATAGGGAAACGGGGAAGGGAGAAAGATGGAGAGAGGGGAGTCAGGAAGTGACAGCCCCCCCTCCATAGGCCAGCACACAGAAACAGCTCACACAAGCTGCTAGTCTTGAGCCTTTCTCCATTGACTGTCTTCCAAAGCTAAATGTGGCCGTGGGGAGAAAGAGAGCAGTTCCTCAGCTTTGGTGCCTTTCAGGTTATTTCAACTTTCCACCTCTGCTAACTTTCCTGCAGGAACTTTTGGTCCAGAGCCCTCCTTCATGTTCACGAGGCGGATATGCTCAGAAGAAAAATGTCTGACTCCCCTTTAAAGAGCTGCTGTCGTGGGAGTCCTCTGTCCTCCATATTTTGGAGATTGCATCGAAGGGGCTTGGGGAGCCACCTCAGAGTGTTTCCTGACACACAGACGCTTGGATTTCAGCTGAGCATAAATCAGCCTATCCCACATGAGTTCTAAACACAGGCGGTACTCTGTCTGAGTTTCTGAACCCCATTCTAGTACAAACATGTTTGGCAATTAGTGCCCGAAGGCTCCGCAGTGTTCTCCGCTTGGCAGACAGCTCTGCTGCCACCACGGGTATTACCATTTCAGGATTCCCACAACTTCCCTTTCTTCCTCTGCCCTGTTCTCCTTTCCACTGAGATGGTATGTGGGCTGGAGCTGTAGGGGCCAGGCGGAGCATCAGGATGCCAGGGAACTGTCAGTATTTCTGCCAAGGCCAGGTTCATGCTTCAGGCCCCTCCTCTGGCTGGTGACAGAAACCAGTCGCTTGTTTCATCGTTTACTTGGTATTCAGAGGCAAGCCGCAGAGCCAATGGGTCCAGCCACAGATCGCAGCTTAAAGGTGTGAGGACAGTGACAAAATCCCCTGAACATGGCAAAGACTTCTAGCTGCCCCCACAGAAAGAAAGAACAAGTCTGCAAGTTTCATTTCCACTCGTTGGAACAATCTAGACTTGTCTGACTGGGAATAAGCAGTAGGTAGCCCATGTGGAGGCTCACCCCACCCAGCTCTTCCCATTTTAAAGTTTTCCATACTAATTTCCATATGGAGGACCCATTCCTGTCTTTCTTTCTTTTTCTTCTTTGAGCTGAGGATCCAACCCAGGGCCTTGTGCTCTACCACTGAGCTAAATCCCCAACCCAAAACAGACTCCTTTTTTTTTTTTTTTTTCTTCCCGGAGACAGGGTTTCTCTGTAGCTTTGGAGCACGTCCTGAACTCCCTTTGTCGACCAGGTTGGCCTCGAACTCACAGAGATCCACCTGCCTCTGCCTCCCAAGTGCTGGGATTACAGGTGTGCGCCACCACCGCCCGGTGACCCATTCCTTTACTGTATCACTTCCTACTGACCAAGGAGGACTTTCTATAACAGACTTATGACCTCCAGGATGTCACAGGAATAAAAAACTCCTATCGGGATAAACACCGAGCATCCTTTATCCCAAACACCAGGAATATTTCGGATTTTACATTTTTTTTTCAGATTCTGAAATACTCTGCACATATACAATGAAGTATGATGGAGAAAGAACTCAGGTCTGACGATGAAATTCATTTGGGTTGCATGCTTATGTCACACAGACAGCCTAGAGGTCACATGATGAAGTATCTCCAGGGCACCGGTGCTCTTAGACCCATTGTCGTTCATCAGTGGAATTTCCCACTGGTGTCATGTTGGTCTCACAAAGTTCCAGATTCTGTACCATTTCACACTTGGGGATTTGGAATTCAGGGAGACTCAGCTTATATTGATTCCCAGGTCTACATGGCAGCCCCTACTCTGCTCAAGGCCTAAGCTGACCCCATGGAGACCTGTTGGAAGATATGGGGCATTCCTGGGGGTTCTAAAGCCAGTTAAAAACTGCTGATAAAAGCCTACCTCCTCATTCCCCTGATGCTGACAAATCTTAGGTTATCTGCCCAAAGCCATCTGATTGTAGCCCTGTGATTCGGCATAGTCCCAATGGGCTTCATCTCTATTTACTACTCAGAATTTTGGAGGAGAAATAATTCAATCTCTGACAACAGAGAGAATGTATTCTTAACGAGTCTGAAATTCATTTTTTTCTGAATTTATTACATAACCTGCAAATTTCAGATGAAGCATCTCTTACTAAATTAGGAGCGTGTATTTTTGTAAAGAATCTTAAAAGTCTTCTTTTATTCACCTGATATTCTAAGAGTTATGGAGATGTAATAGGAAACAAACCAGAAACATAGATGAATAACATTTGCCTTCGGAAAAACCAAAGAAAGGAAATGGTCAATGAGCTAGCATATCAATGTCCACAAACATCATATGTGTACACACACACACACACACACACACACACACACACACACGCTCAACTTCTGGCCCAGGATGGTTCGTTTTTTGTGTGAGGAGGACTATAATTTGTATTCCCTGTTAGGCCAGGCAAATTTGTGGGTATGCTGTAATTTTTTTGTGTTGGACTAGTGTCTCATTGTGACCACGAGCACCCACTTCTGCATTGGTTCACTATGCATACTGATGATGAAGTAATACACCTGCATGGTGTTGAGAATCTAACATCAAGATTGCTGCTAAGAAACCACTGATCTCCCCAGACTGCACACCCCACCTTTGGCATGCTGGGTTTTCCCTTGCTAGAGAGGAACAAGGGAATGAGTAACTGGTGAAGCCGCCTTAGGTGGTTCCCCCACCCACAGACCAGGAGGTATCTTGTGCATTTTGAAAGAAATGCACAATATTGCTACTACACCCACACCACACTACACGGCACCACACCTCCCTCTCTCTGTCTCTCTGTCTCTCTGTCTCTCTGTCTCTCTCTCTCTCTGAAAGGTTTTCTTATATAAAATCCAGTAACACTCCCTGTTACAATCTGATTAAAAGATACTATTCACTATTTTTTCTCCTGGAGATAGGTTTGTTAAATTGAATTTATAGAGTTCACATGAAATGTTTACAGGTCATAAAAAAGAAGCTGGCACCCACTCTGAGGTAGGTGACCTGAGCAAAAGCAGTCATCATTTAATTTTTAAACTGTAAACATGGAAGCATCAAGATCAAGCAAAAATATGACCCACAAGTGCTGTGGATATCGCTCTGTGTAAATAAAGTTCTGATTGGCCAGTGGCCAGGCAGGAAGTATAGGCGGGACAAGAGAGAAGAGAATTCTGGGAAGTAGAAGGCTGGGGAGAGACACTGCCAGCCGCCGCCATGAAAAGCAACATGTAAAGACACTGGTAAGCCACAAGCCATGCGGCAAAGTATAGACTAACAGAAATGGGTTAATTTAAGATAGAAGAAGCAGGTAACAAGAAGCCTGCCACGGCCATACAGTTTCTAAACAATATAAGTTTCTGTGTACTTTCTTGGTTGGGTCTGAGCGACTGTGGGACTGGCGGGTAAGAGAGATTTGTCCTGACTGGGCCAGGCAGGAAAACTCTAACAACACACAAGACAGTGGCATTTTATCTTTCCATAAATTATTTCAAAAATTAGAAATTTATTTTATTTTCACAATATATTTACTTATTATCCTCCTTGTACACACAAACTTTTTGTTTGTTTAGTTTTGCCAAGTAGTTTCACTACCCAACCCGGCAGGTCTGGAATTTGCTAGGTTGGAATTTGCTGTATAGATCAGGCTGACCTCAAATTCTCAGAGAGATTCCCCCAGCCTTCATCTCCTGAGCACTAGGATTAGAGGCTGCACCTGGCTACACAAGGTAGGACATTTCCAGGGACAAAAAATCCTAAGTAATGTAGGATCTATGTGTTTCATCTATTTAAAAAAACATAATAGATGATTTTTTTTTTCTCTTGGACAATGTCCTAAGTGTATCTAAGTTATTGGGACTAGCCCCACTCCCCACACCCTTCTCTCATCCCCTCCCCCACCTCTGTGAATACCCATACTTCCCTCCAGAGCCTTCTCCGGTGCCTTATGTCCTTTTGTTCTGTTTTGTAGTATACCACATTTAATCAGGGCCATCCGTGTGATAAGAAATACATTGGAGCTTGGTGGGCTCACCAGTGGGTACCAACTTTGAGGACAGTGATGCCCTCACCCAATCCAGTCAGTAGCCACTCTTTCAGCGGGGCTCCCAAGTCTATGGCTGACTTTGACAGAGCCAGTCTTATGTAGGACTAGTCAAAATGCCTTGATGTACAGTTTCCTTTATCAAAATATTCGTGGTATTTAAAGTTGTTGGGTTTTTTTTTTTTAATCTTGCTTTTGTTTTTGTTTGATTTGTTTTTTGTTGTTGTTGTTTGATTTGTTTTTGTTTGTTTTTGTTTTTGTTTTTGTTTTGTTTTGTTTTGTTTTTTCAGAACAGGATTTCTCTGTACGCCTGGCTGTCCTGGAACTTGCTCTATAGACCGGGCTTACTCACAAAAATCTGCCTGCCTCTGCCTCTCAAGTGCTGGGATTAAAGGTGTTTGCCACCACAGATAGGCACTTAAAAGTATTTTCGAGTTTTTTTACTTTTTTTTTGAAAGAGAAATTGTTCAAATAACAATTTAATGTATCAAAATTCATCTCATAAATTTCCTCGAATTCAATGACAAAAACAGCAACTAATTACATGTGAAATAATGATTGACAGAATTAAGACGTATATGGAGGCCCATCGGCATTTCGTAATCATGGTTACAATGTTTACCTTGGCGTTATTGAAAATCAGTACTGATATTCCTTCCTCATGTGACTGTGAATCTTAAAAGGGAGAGTGTGTGTTAGCCTTCATTTGTTTTTGTTTTGTTGTTTTTGTTTTATTTCTTATTTTTAAAATATGATTTTAGTTGAAAGAGAATTACATCACTTTTCCTCCTCCCCTTCCTTCCTCCAGGCCCTCCTGGGTGGTGGCTTATTTTTATTTTATGTGATTGAATGTTTCGCCTGCATGTATGTATGTGTACCACATGCATGCCTGATACTGACAGAGAGAGGAAGCAGGGATTGGAGCCCCTAGAACTGAGGTCATAGGTAGTTGTGAGCCATTATGTGGGTACTGGGAATTGAACCCTGGCCCTCTGGAAGAGTAGTAAGTGCTCTTAATAACTGCGCTATCTCCCAAGTCCTGAACTTCACTTTTTTAAAAAAAAATTTCTCCACACATGTATTTAAATTCACACAAGAAATGAAAATTCACAAATCTACTTGAGTTACGTTGACTTTCTGTTTTTCTATACTGAGTCTTTCAGGGCATGTAGAATGGGACAACACATTTCCAGAAATATCTTGTCACACAGAACATGTGTAATCACACTAAAACATGTGAGTCTAAGTTCCCAAGGTCTTTTCAGACTCAGAAACATGCAGTGTGCCTCTGAGGTAAGAGCTACAGTCTAAGAAAGGCAGCCGCTTTCTCGTAGATTTTCATGTGGTGGCCAGACAACAAATTTGGATCAAGTTCCTCAAAAGCCACACCCTTGTTTGTTTGTTTGTTTGTTTGTTTGTGACAGGCTCTTTCACTGAACTTGTAGCTCACCACATAGCTGGCCCTGGGATTCCTCCTTTCTCTGCCTCCTCAGGCACTCTGATTTTAAGGGTATACTTGCACACCTGGTTTTTTTATATCAGTTCTAGAGATCAAACTCTGGCCTCATGCTTACACAGAATGCTCCTTCCCAACTGAGCCTTTCCCTGAAGCCAAGAGAGCCTATTTCAAAGCTAGTAATGCACCACCAGTTACTGGATCATCCTGCAGCAACTTTCCTGTTAAGACCAATAAGAAGGGCATCCAGCCAATATTCTAACAGACAACCCACCGTTCTGGATGTGAAATTATTCACCTCAGAGGGGTCCACCTCAAAGACCTGTGACACAGATTATCTTGAAACAAGTTACTAACAGAAGGGATTATTCAGAACATAGGACATGGGGTTCCCTGACATAGAGCCATTAAATATTATACTCTCGGCTAAAAGCAGAAATGTTTAAATAATTTGCTTGGTTGAGGAGCCAGTTATTCCATCAGTACAAGCAGGAAGGAAAGGCTGTATTGTTTGGGAGATTTTTTTTAAATGTCCTACAAATAGTTAAAGACAATTACTACAGATAATTTTAAAACCAGTTTTTAAAAGATATAAATAAAGTCACCCAAATAAACAAAACATAGTCATTGAGAAACTCCTATGTGGCCTGGGTGAGGTTTCTTAGTCCCATGAACTTTCTGTATATTTACAAAAGTATTTAACTAAATAAAGTATTTCAATAAATAATGCAGTCTCCCACAATGTCCATGGAGCTGTAATTCCATCTAGCTTCTATGACACGATAAACCTTGCGTGGGATATAAGCTTAAGGTAAACAATCACAGTGTGCTACCTAACATGCCAGGAGGATCCATGGATTCAAATCCTGAAGAGAGAAGCACCAAGCCATTGGGGTGGGATTACAAGCAATAAGTGAAGCTGTCTGCTGTACAGTAAGCGTTCAATGAAAATACCATCTCAGCTCGCTGTGGCACAGCTAACTTAATAGAGGTGAATTTTTTCCTGAGCCTCCAAAATTAAACTTTTTATTTTAATTTTCAAAATAAATTGTGTATGTGTGTGTGTGTCTGTGTGTGTGTGTGTGTGTGTGTGTGTGAGAGAGAGAGAGAGAGAGAGAGAGAGAATGCTCTCTCTAATGTATGCAGTTGCAAGTGTGTATATGCAGGTGTGCATACCTATGGAGGCTTGACATCAGGAGTCTTCCTAGATTGCTCTACACCTTATTTCTTGACCTAGGACCTCTCAGTTGAAACCTGACCTCCCATACTTCTAGTCTAGCTAGCCAGCTTGCTCCAGCGATCTCTTCTCTGCTTTTCAAGCTCTGGAATTACCAGCAGGTTTCCGTACTCAGCAGGCATTTATGTAGGTTCTGGGGATCAGGCTTCTGGAGCAAGCCATCTACTCAGCCATCTCACCCCACCCCCTCAACTTGCTATTTTCATAATGAGAGAATTTTCACAAGGTTCTACCTCAAATTCCATGGGTGATGCAATGAGGACATGATCTGGATGCTCTCTGAGTAGCTAGAGCATCTTGTAGTACCCATGTACCAGAACTTACCACTAAAATTTTAAAGATATTAAGAACCAGAAAAACATGTTTGAGAGTTCCGACATTGCTGACATTTCTTTGAATTCATTAGGACAAGTCTGACATTTATCAGCATGAAATAAAGCAACGTATGTGTATAAGATGAACACATAAAGATTTATGTAGAGAGACTAAATTCAAGGTGGTTATAAAAATTTAACTTAGAGGCAGACTGAGAATTTCCCAGGAAGGCAAAAGACAATGACACTATGAATCAGCATTTTACTACAAGCAGCCTGAAATAAAAGAAAAAAAAACATGCAAACATGTATACATATGCACACATACACACAAAGAGATGCAAACACACACACACACACACACACACACACACACCATAACAAATGAAGACAAAATATATGAGTTAATCTATGTGTTTCTATTTAACACTTACATGGCTTCCTTGATCTTTTAGCATATCTAACTATTCCTTACAGAAGTTCCTCCAAAGCTCTGTGAAATCATTGCTGTTGTCTTGGCAACCAATTACACCCCCCCCCCCCCCGTCTCTCTCTCTCTCTCACACACACACACACACACACACACACACACACAGCAGAAAGGCTCATCAAATGGCATGCTAGCTATATACTCTCCTAAGGCCACTTTTAGCAGCATCATGCTTGTGTCCCAGGACAAGGTACGGGGCCGTTGCTGGAAACACTTGAAGGGAGCTCCTGTGGTTTGTTTATCACTGAGTTCCTGAATTACCTAAAACTGGGGCATGACACTGAGTATTGATTGACTATTTAGGGCATCTTCAAACTTTGGGGACTTGCATGTACTGTAAGTTGTGGGCACCTTGGCAAAAAGGTAAAGTGGTGATAGGTATAGCCGATGAGGTGTGCTGATGAACTTCCAGAGCTCTGTGGGAGGCCATCTAGGCTTTCCTTAAAAGTTTTCTAATTAAATAGACATCGAAGAACTGATGCAATGTTTATCTTGGGGTCTACTTCCTGCTAGGATTGGCACACACTACCTACCAAGAAATAAAGGCTATTTCTGACAGCTCTGAGGTCATAGGAGGAAAATGAGAAAGACAGTCACACTCAACTCCAGAGTTCAAGGCTCCTAGCCAAGGGTCTCTAGCCTGGGGTTCTCAAAACACCTGACCTGGGACTTTCCCAGAGAGCACTACTTAAGTTTAACAGGGTTTGTCAGCTTTCCACAATTTGTGGCACCCTGTTGGTGAGATACAGTCACACAGATTTGGCTTAACACAACTTTGCAAATGATATAAAGGTAACAGTGAACCAGAGAATTCTGGGTGACATCTGACCTGCTTTCCTCCTGCTTAAATTTCCATCAGAGCCATCTAAAAAGCAGCAACATTCTAACACTACCAGTGAACCACTGTGAAAAGTAAGTTAGTATCTAGATATTTCTACATGTCATGTCCCTTAGCGACCACCAAACCTCTTAGACCTGCTCACTGACAATGTTTATGTCTATAAACACACAAGTGTACATGTACTTGGACTGCAGACTTTTCATTCTGTGTATTATTCATATCTGTGCTGTGTATATGAGTATTGCATAGATATTGGTGAAATTATTAAGGCCACTCCACGTAGTTAAAAGGGAGGTTTATTTTGTGGGGTAAATTACAAATGAAGGGATAGATAGGTTGTAGGGTCTGGCAAAGATATGGCACAGTCTGGCGGTGTTCTCTGGAGAACTCTGCTCAGACTACCTCCAGTGTCCAGGGTCCAGGCACCAAGCGCTCCCTCTCATTAGGATCCTGGGTCTTTAGCTTCCTCTCTTAGCCCCGCCTTGTAGGCATGACCATTACAGAAGCCTCAATGGGGGTTGGAACTTCTAGGCCAACGCTGGAGTGACTACCCATTACATCTCCCCTTTTGTCTAAATAAGAAGGTTCTAACCTAATATAAGACTATATACAAAGAAATGGTTATCAAATATTGTCAGGAGTAATAAGGGATAATGACCTAGATAAGATGGAACTACAATCAATGTAAACAATATCAAGTAAGAAACACATACTAAAATCCAGGGAAGTCTAGGTAGGTGGCATGTTACAAGGATCATTCCAAAAGGTGTCCTATACTAAAGAACCTGAGTCTAATACTTAATATACTTTATCTAAGCTATTATATATATACTAAGTTGTAACTACAACTGTGTTAGGTGAGTATATACATGTATTACATATATGTGTGCACTGGATAGGTTTTATATGTACCTATGGTTTTATATGTTTTGTGTGCATATCTGTGTACTAAGCATATTACATATGTGTGTATGCATATGTGAATATATATATATATATATAAAAAACCCTTATATATTTTGTGTATGTATATGTGAATATATGTACATATATAAAACCCTTATATATTTTGTATCTGTGTATAATGTGTAAGTGCTTGTATATATAAAATTCATTCACATATACAACACAGTGTTCATGTATGCATGCATGTCATGTGCACATATGCATATTAAGACACATTCCTTTTCCCATATACAGCTGGAATTTCTTGTCAGGTGGATCCTAGACCAAGGCAACACTATTCAAGTCAGAGATGATGAATCAAGCTACATGAAAACGACAGTATATGAATGAGAACTACATGTATGAGAATTACATGTCTGAATTTTCCAGAGTCATAAGGCAAGTAAATTTAGGGCATAGGGCCTAGTCCACATGACAGTGGGCCTTTTAATCTAAATGTTTGCTTTTAATTGACAAATAAAAATGATACTTATCCATGGGTATAATGGATATACTAATATACACATACTGTGAAATAATTGTATCAATCTAGTTGACTTACCCATTACCCCATGTACTAGTTGTTTGTAGTGAGAACATTTAAACTCTATTCTCTTAGGAGTTTTAAGTTATAAACCAGGGTTACTAATGAATAATAATAATCAAGAAGCTTGGAAGATTTTGAAAACATATCAAGATGGGCTTTGTGAGCAATCAATTTTTTTGTTGATTGTTTTTGTTTTGTTTTGCTTTATTTTGTTTTTGTTTCTGTTTTGTTTTGTTTTGTTTTGTTTTTTACATAAAACTTCAACCAGTTTCTCCTTTAGTGTTTTATCCACTCTAGGAAAGGGAGCTCAAACACATGAACAAACAAATCAAATTATTCTGCAGCCCCAAGGGGGCATTAAGAAGATGGAGATTCTTCACTTTGATTTTATTTTTTTCCTCTAAGTATTGTTGGTGCTCTCACGGGGTAAACTCAGGAAGAGGATCATTGTTATGAGGGCAATTGAGGGTCTTCACTATGCTTCTGCAGCAGCCTGGCCTTCACTAGACTTCCCTTACTTAGAAACTAGATATGCATGAGCCAGGTAGTCGAGTGCCAAAGGACCTGATGTCAAAGTTCTGAAGCTCACGCAGCTCCCCTGCAGTGGTCTCCCATTCTTCACAGGTGATTCATCTATTGGAGGGCTTAGAACAGCTCCAGTGTCAGAGCTCCCAGCACACTGATAAGTTCTCACCCAAGGGGAGAGGATAATTGGAAAATACATCTCCAGGCTTCCCGGCAAATGTATTTCCACTTATCAAAACCAAAAGGCCCACACTCAAGTTTTCAGGAGCCTATGAATCAGAGCCCCTTAGCCCTGGTAGTGCCCCTGTGAAATCACTCTGCTCCAACCTCTTTGACTAATTCTGAGAAAATGGAGGGAGAAGAGCTTGTTGAGTCATGGTTCTTCAGCCACCACAATATAGTCAGCGTCCCCAAAGTGAGACCTGCCCACCAACGGGGCATGCGCACTCCTCTGAGACACTTCAGAAGTCATGTTGGTGTACTTCACATACACTCTGTGCCCTACTATCCTTAGATCATTCTAGAAGAGGATTAGGAACTACTGACTGAATTCTGAAAACTGAGAATGAGATCAAAGAAAATGAGGCGACAAGAGAGTCGGCAAACATCGCAGTGTTTACAATCACTACTGCGCCTTTTATTCTGCTCATTTAGTTACCTATGTATTTTTGTTTATTTGTTTTGCAGTGCTCAGTCTTGAACCCAGGGCCTCACCCATGCCAGCCAACTGTTCCACCAGGAGTTAAAGCTCCAGCCCACCCACTTTGCTTTGAAATGTACGAGGCAACATGGTGCAAGCTCCATGAATCCTGTATTATGGAGTGTGGTTTCCTCTTAGAATTCCACCCTGAGAATTCATTCCAAGAAATGCCACTTTACAACCAGGTCCCAAACCATCATTTCCTCCTCTTATTAATGTCATCCTATGACACTGGCAGGTTCCTTTCCCTCGGGGGACCTCATGCCCTTGTTACCATAGTCCTCTAAACCTGGAGTAACGAGGCAGATGGTATTGAAAGCGTGAAGGCAAGTTCTTGTAAGGAAAGAGAAGAAATGTTCATTGTTTTAAAATGCATATATTGCATTGGGCAAGATGGCTCAATGGGTCCATGGCAACCTCCAGGGCCCTCATGGTAAGAAAGAGCTGACTCTGCCAGATTGTTCTCTGAATCCACACATGCACAAGTGTAATTTTTATATTGTAAAAAAGGAAATGCAAACATAGGAGACAGCATACTTTTCTATAGAGCAAAAATAAAAAGGACCTATTAAAAATTTGGAATTATTGTAAACAGTAGCTCCTTTTGTACTACTAAGCTGCAAGCCATGTGAAGACAGAAAGCATCCACAGAGCAGTTAGTATCTGTGCCATCTATAAGTAGGGCCATTGACTAGGCCAAGGAGTTCCTGGTTTATAAAGAATTTGTAGGCAGAGGCACAAAGTTCAGGAATTATCTTTAAGGGTGATGAAGGAAAACTGGAAAGATATCCTGAAGAAATAAACTTGAACAACAAACAGAGGGTGAAGAGGTGACTCCGTTGGTGTGGTGTTCGCTGCATAAGCAGGAGACCCGCATTTCATTCTCAGCACCATGTAGAAAGGCAGAAGTAAATATGATAAAATTTTTGCTCTACAGCTAATAGTTTGGGCGTCTGGTCTCAGGTCACATATAGCTTGAAAACTGCTTAATGAGATAAAATCTTATCAATTGAGTATAGGGAGGATTAATGATTTTGAAAATGTAATTAATAAGACTTCCCCATTTTGAAGCATCAAGGCCTTCTACTCTGTGAGGAGGACCCATGAGAAGACGCCACTTTTGAATGACCTACTTAATACCCACACATCACTAGATGAGTGCAAATATGTAGCTGTAAGTTTTCTCAGGTCCCGCCCGGCCCCACGGTCCCGTGGTTCCTCCAGTTCTGCCCAGCCCTGAGGTCCCACAGCTGCTTATAAAATGATCATTCAGAGGCTTAATATTAATTATCAACTGTATGGCCTATGGCAGGCCTCTTGCTAGCTAGTTCTGATAGTATAATACCTCATTGCTGGAAAGTTTTCTAGTAGCATTGCTCACTATGCAATGTATGATAACAATATAAACAGTAACGATAGCAACTTCTTAGAAGTTATTACACTGTTATATTAGGGGCCTGATGTAGGTATCACCCTGTGCTCACAAGAACACTAGATATTTTATATTGTCACATTTGAAATATAGAAATTGAGGCTCAGGGGATGAGTAATGGGTCAATAAAATAATCTAAGTTCCACATCCCAGACAAAAGGATAACAGACAGGAAGATCTTTGTAGTCAGGAAGCTACCCTACAGACATTTTCTCAACTAACTTAACGTGTGTGTGTGTGTGTGTGTGTGTGTGTGTGTGTGTGTGTGTGTGTGTGTGTAGAGCCCTGGACTCCTTGGTCAGGAATGTAGGTTTGGGATTCTGAGGTCCTGGGCTCATATTTTAGTTTTGCACTCACTAGGGTATGCCTTAACTTCTGTACCTCAGTGTCCTCATGCCTAAATACAAAGTCAGAAGCCCTGAAAATGACCCAGAGAGCAGCTGTGAGGACTGAGTCTACAGCCCAGAAAACACAATGTGTGTTGATGAACTTTACAACATCAAACAAGCAAAACTCCAGCATATTTGGAGTTCAGTGGCCTCTGTCACTTATAGAACATGATTTAGACAAACGGCATGAACTTTCTGCTCCACTCCTTTCCAGGAAAGAAATAGTAAAAAACGATGTATGTGAAAGTGTTCCTCAGACCACAAAGGGTCGCATGGTGCAGCTGACATATGAATTATCATCAGTCTCTTTAAGCCAAAGAAGTTTCCTGCATTCTGTTCACTCCTGTATCACAACTTAACGAGGAGGCGCCATCCCACCTGAACTCCCTTTAATAACAGAACAAACGCTCAGTCACTCAGGACTCCATCAAACAGAACACTGTTAATTCCCTCCTCCTGCACAACAGCTACTATGAAAGATAATTGATGTTCACCGTGACCCTCAAGCACTCTAAGACTCTGAAGTACCTTCAGGGAAATATTAAATTATGTTCAGCCTAGTTTATGAAGAAGTGTATTTAATTTATACTGAAATTCTTTGAGTATGCACGACCTAGGACAAGTAGAAAGAGGAAGTCACAGGCTGTCTAGAAATCGGAAGCCTCTCCTCATTGTCCTCGCCCCAATCACCTTTGTCAGAGTTAAGTAACCCTAGAGCAGGAGACATGTGAATCCAACCCACTAGTTACACAAGTCAAAAAGTTTGCCCTGTGGAATCCTTAAAGACCACTCTTGTGGGGAAATAATAAAACCGAAACACCAAAAGGAAGAAAATGATAAATAATGCAATGTGCCCATAGAAGAAAGCCAGATGCAAAAAGGGAAATTCTGTCTGTTTTATCTTGTATACAGAGTCTAGAGCCAGAAACGGGGCAGATCTGTCACTCTGCCTCTTCAAGGGTCAGGAACCATCTTGGAAGATGGGAGGGAAAGACTGTAAGAGCCAGAGGTCAGGGAGGACAGGGAAAAAGCAGTGTCCTCTAAACATAAAAGGACCTATATGTTCATTAATTCACTGTTGCTGTGGTTGCCTGTACAAGATCAAGCCAGTCAGCATTAGCATGACTCACCAGCTCCCATCCCTAGTAGGGAACTAATGACAGCTGACAGGGAGGGGGGGAGGAGGGGGGGGTGAGGGGGTGCCCAGTTTTCTTTAGCAGTGTGGTGTCGGGTAGGTGGACTTGCTCCAGTAGATGGTCCCACATCTATGTGCATAGCATACAGGCAGCAATAACTGGATTTGGTGGGTTGTTAAAGGGGGTGGGGGGATGCTAAGAGACTGCTCAGCTGGTAAAAGTGCTTGCCAAACCTGAGCACTTGAGTTGGGCCCCAGAAGTGACATGGTAGAAGGAGAGAACTAGCAAGTTCTGAGCTCCACAGTTTTGCTGTGGCTCAGGCATGTGTGCCACAGAGAATAAACAAATGTAAAAGAGAAGAAGAAGAAGAAGAAGAAGAAGAAGAAGAAGAAGAAGAAGAAGAAGAAGAAGAAGAAGAAGAAGAAGGAAACAAAGTTGAGTGATGGGTCCAGGAGAAGTTGCAGGGGTAGAAGTGGATATGAAGAAAATATAATGGAAACACAGACACAATTTACAAAGACTAAGAAGGACAGTGTTTTTCAAAGGGGGGAGGGAACGACAGAAGAATCAGGGAGTGGAAGGGGGCATAAGAGGGGAATGAGGGCTGACTATGATCAAAGCACACAACATACACACATGGAAATGTCATGAGATTCATTATTTAGCACAACTAATCTATGTCAATAAAAAGTAGAAACAGTATGTAAAGATGCCCACGTGCTTTGAATAAGAATTATTTCTTATGCTGATAATGCATTTCAAATTTGAACAAGAAATAACCTAAATACATCACGGAGTACCTTATTACTGAGACTTGAAAGAATTAAAAACAGAGGTTAACTTTATGCTCCATTGGGTGGGAAAACGACACTGGATTTACATGATAAGTTTTATCCCTGTTTTAAAGAATTTTGTACATAGAGGTAAAAAATACATTATATAAGAAGTTCCACTATATTAGTGCTGGAAAGTTTGGCTATTTATCTCTGTTTAAATTATTTCAGAGCTGTTAAATTATCTTTATTAGTTTTTACAGACATCCTTCCGGGGATGCAGAGGAGGTCAGAGGACAACCTCGGTGTCTGCTCTCACCTTCCACCTGTCAGGATCTCTTGTTCACTCCTCTGCATACCAGGCAAGCTGGCCATCCGACTTCTGGAGATTCTCCTGCCTCTGCCTCCTAACTTACTGTAGGAGCCCTGGGATTACGAATGTAGACTACAGTGGCTGGCCTTGGGTTCTATGGAGTGTTTTTACTTTCCTGAACCACCTCCCTAGCTCTCCATATTGTATTTTCCAGTTAAAAATGTGAATCAGGTTGGGGATTTAGCTCAGTGGTAGAGCACTCGCCTAGTAAGTGCAAGGCCCTGGGTTCCATCCTCAGCTTAAAAACAAACAAACAAACAAACAAACAAAAAATGTGAATCAATAGAAATCCTAATCAGGACAGTGCTAGGAGAAACAGGAGTTAGTACCAACACCTTGCAGCTCGCAGTCCCTGTACCAGCCTCCTTCCAACCCTGCTTATCTGTCCTAGTGACAGCACTCCCATTAACAGGTGATCAGCTCTTTAAGTTTTGAGACAGCCCTGATTGATAGAATACTTTTCCTCAAGTGAAGTCTTACCCTAACTATAGTTACCTTACCCACTTCGTTCTTAGATGAGTCCTCTGGGACCAAATCTATAGCTGACTTCATGTCCTATCAGGGATTTTGTGGGTATCTCTCATGTTATCAGACGACAATCACTTCCACTCACATTTTTCACTGTTAGTCCCTAAACCACAATGACCCTCTTCATAGCGACAACCCCCCCCCCCATCTGCTGAAGTAGCTCATGGGTGATGGGACTTCACACAGAGTGAAAGAGACATGGTCCTGAGGTCATAATGGACATTTTTTGGAACTCAGCTATAAAATACAATTTCTATAAGGTTTATATTCTTAGTTTCAAAGACCAGACGTCAAATATCTCTGAAAAGAACCCATTCATAAATCAGACATTTGGGGAGGGGGAAGTGTTTTTTAAATAAACATTAAGGTGTAATTTACCACTCCATTCCACCCCCCAGCCAGTCTTTTGAGCCAAGTGTTTGATGTATGCATAAAAGCTCCACAGCTCTTTCTCCTTGGCTAAAGCAATCCACAATAGCAAGCCAGTACCCACTCTGCCCAGATCAGCAGCTCTGTTGCTTTGCAGGGGTGACTCTAGACCCCCAGACCCAGCTCAGAAATAAGAAGGTTCTGAAACTCTAACTTCCCTAACAACTTTTTTTTCTCTCCTTTGCTGTATATATACCAAACCCAACACGTAAAATGTTTTATTGGTTGAGCATGGTTATACAGACAAGCAATCATATTTATTTGTATTATTTTCTCTACTACCTATCAAATATATTGCTAAATTTAAAGATGCAGTGCACAATGACAGCCTTCACTTCCTGTATCAGTATCCTAACTAGCCTTGGAAGGGTCCTCCTTAAATCTCATTCTCTACTCCCCAGAGCATGGCCAGGAAAGCTAGGGACAATGTGAAAAGGTGAAGAGGCTGAGCAATTAGAATGAGTGTGTATAGATTGTTGGGTTTTTGTTGTTGTTATGTGATTTTTTATTCTTTTCTCTTTGTTCTTTACTCTTGGGGAGGCTCACCGCCCAGCTCCCAAATAAATCACACTTGGAGACTTATTCTTTCTTATAAATGCCCGGCCTTAGCATGGCTTGTTTCTTGCCAGTTTTTCTTAACCTAAATTAGCCTGTCTACCTTTTGCCTCTTGGCTTTTACAAAACATTTTTTATTTCTGTATATCTTTCTTTCTTACTCTGTTGCTGATTGTGTAGCTGGATGACTGGCCCCTTGTGTCCTCCTCCTTCTCTTGCTCCTTGATCTCCTCTTCCCAGATTTCTCCTCCTATTTATTCTCTCTGCCTGTCAGCCCTGCCTGTCCCTTTTCTTGCCTTGCTATGGGCTGTTCAGCTCTTCATTAGACCATCAGGTGTTTTAGACAGGCAAAGTAACACAGCCTCACAGAGTCAAACAAATGAAACATAAAATAATTCAACACATCTTTGCATCATTAAATAAATGTTCCACAGCAAAAACAAATGTAACACATCTTTAAATAATAGTCTACAATAGGTCAGCTTCATGGTGGCTTTGTAACTTTGGCTATCTGTCTCGATTTCCTTTGTGTTTACAGATACCAGACGGGTACAAAGGGACCCTTAAAACCTGCAAGCAAAGAAAGTGGGTATCAAAAATGTGACTGCATCAAAAGGACTGAGTTTCCGAGACAGGGTAGTTCTGATACATCAGCATCGCAGTTTCACAGAAATAACAATGGCTGTCCATGAGACAGTGCACTATATTCTATTCTATGTAGAACAGGGGAAAGTGAAGTTTACAGCTATTTCTGTCCAAACATGTTGAGTGCTTAAAAAAAAAAAATTCCTCTTATAGTATTATCAGCATGTGTTGCATTTAAATATTCTAAGTAAATGAAGTATGGTGGAGCAATCCCAGACTTGGAAGATGGAGGCAGAAGAATCAGGAGTCCCAGATCAGCTGAGGCTACATGGCACCTTGCCTCAGTAGAATAAATAAGTCTTGGTGTTCTAAAAATGGCATCACCATCTAGGCTTGGGTTGTAACTGAGTGGTGGAGCGTCTGTGTGCCTTGCACATGACCCTAGGTCCAATCACCTGTCAGTACTGGGAAAAAAAAGTAGTAAATATACTCTCTGAAGGTAGTTAATTCCAAATATATTCAGAAGTAAATACTGAATACTTTCCTAGAAGAACAAAAGTGGTTGGTCATTGAGAAACCCTCAAGAATGAAGGCTTGAATGAGATTTACTCTCTGTCCCATTGGCCAGGGGTCTGTTGCCATAAGGCTCTGGTGGGGAGAGAATTTCTTTCTCTGTGTGGTAGACAAAGTTTGCCTTCTTCTTCCCAAAGAAAGATAGCTAAGAAGAAAAAGCAAAATAAGCAAAGCCAAAAACTAGGGACATGTTATGCTGCACCTCAAAAATTCTTCTCTCTTAAACACCCTTACCTTGGGGACCTGGCCCTTCTGGCAGAATCTATTTCATGGGTTCTAACAATATCTGTTTCTACCTGCAGTCCACCACACTGCCCTCCTACACCCCAATGCCACCATGTAAAGAGGAAGCACCTCTTTATGGAACAGTTCACAGTGTGACCCACCATGCCTCCGAAGAAACTGCGGGACATCAACATTCAGTCCTACACAGGCTGTTTGGCTGGCCGCAACATCTCTGATTGTGAAGAGGTTGGACTATTGAAATTCCAAAGCCAGCTTATTTGGGGTTATCCTGGTCCCTTGAAGAACCATTTATTGCCCATCTCTCTGTGCAGTTTAATATTCTACAACTATTAGGTAAGTCTTCTGGGATATATGAACAGGCCCTAGCTGCCAAAAGTGAGGAGTGTCATCAGCTATCATGAGGCTTGCTGCAGAGACTTCTTACTTTGCTATTAATGTGCCTGATGTTTCTGCCAATGTTTTTGGAAACTATCTTGATGTGAAACTTCCTTTGTTATTTTACTATTTTTTAAAAAATCATGAATTTTTTTATTTTGTTGAGACACAGAATTGGGCGTAACCTATATCCATGATCATTGACCATGGTCACTCAACTTTGGCTCCAGAATTAACTTCCTCTTATTTCTTTGAGGTGAGAGCTGTATTTTTAAACATTGGCAACAGCATGATCTGCATTATCAGTACTAAGACACTATTGGTGTTGGTTAAATATATTTCAGGAGCAGCACATGCATGACCTCAACAATTTCCTAGCATGTAATTAGCATATTGACTTAAAGATGACTACAAGTCTGTGTATGAGTAAATTGTTGACAACTCATAATTCCCCCTTCGCTCACCTCTCACCTACCATTGTGTGTGTGTGTGTGTGTGTGTGTGTGTGTGTGTGTGTGTGTGTGAGAGAGAGAGAGAGAGAGAGACAGAGAGACAGAGAGACAGAGAGACATAGAGAGACAGAGAGACACAGAGACAGAGACAGAGAGAGAGAGACATCTTGCTACATTGTCCATCCAGGGTAGCCTAGATCCTACTACCTCAGTTTCTGGAAGGCCGGAATGACAGGTATGCGCTCCCATGTTCATCTCAATCCCTCCTCCTTTAAATTGCTGTTTATGCGTTTGCCCTTGAATTTATCTAAGATCTTTCTCTGGCCTTTTCTCCTCTCTAAATCCTATTTCTGAGGAAGTTATTTAGACTGTGGTGTTAGGGCTGGGGACACAGGCTAGGGGTAGAATACTTGCCTGGTATATGTGAGGCCTGAGGTTCAATTCTCAATATGGCAAAAAAAAAAAAAGAAAAGAAAAAGAAAAAGAAAAGAAAAGAAAAGAAAAGAATCCAGTAAGTTAGAATGCAGTGCAGATCCAACTCTTCAGTCTAAATATAAAAAATAAAAAGAGAAGCAGCCTGCTTCGTTTTTCCTTTTCTAAAATTCTTATTTGAGATGTTTTATTTGCCTGTAGTTTATTTCCTTTCTCCCAGATTTCTCATAAAAGGGACAATACTCTCACCAGGCTTAATGCTCAAATGTTTTACATTTAATTATTTGATGCTATTCTTTCTAGCAAAACGGCCAACATGCCTTCCCAAAAGGACCAAACGTGTTTGCCTTCCAAACACTTATTTAACATTTCTCCAAAGCCAAATACAGATTAAACCACACTGAACAAGCCTCCTTGCCATGACTAAACACAAACATACCATAAAGTTCGATAACCAATGGGAGACAGAGAGTGTTTTATCAATCTGGAGTCACACCACCCCTTTGCTCCATTCAAGGAACAGACACTCCCATGTACACTTAAGGGAAGCTGTGCCCTAGGGAGCTGAACAAGGGCCCCTCCCAAGACTGCTGATGTGTCATTCTGCACATACCTCTCATCAACGTTTTCCTACTACTGAAAGCACTGGAACCCGTATGCATCTGCTCTACTCATATCCTCCACAGACACAACAAGAGATGACAGAGGAAATGGGACACAGAGCAGAGAGAAGCTTGGCAACCGGTTCTGGGTCTCAGCAGTTAACTTTTCACCTGTACTGCAAATTAACCATGCTTCTTATTGATTGGAGAGCAGCAGCTGTAGATCCTTCAAGTCTAAACACATCACTCCATCATTAGCAATGCTACTGAAGAAGGGCTTCACTAGCATCTGGCTGTCAGAACGGGAAGAGGCTGGTGGGAATTAGCTTGGTGCTGTCCAAGTACCAAAGGCTCACATTCTCACCCCTATCTTCCAATGCTTCATTGTTTTCAGCTCATCCTGTTCGGTATTGATGGGAGCAGGCTGTATTTCACATGGCTATTGTGTTTAGCTTAGGAATGCGTAGTGCTTTTTGAGACATAAGGAAACTAAAATTGAAATACTAAATTTTGCAGGCAAATCGATCTCTAAAAGAATCCCAAATATTCTGAAAGATCCTAACTGAAGATCTGTTCAATAAGGAAATATTAAATTAGGGATGTGGAGAGTTGACGTTCAGACTTAGCCCATCAAACAAGGGGCCCATGTGCTGTATGTACGGTTTGTCATTTAAGCTCACTGTGCCTGAGATTTCTCATCTGTAAAATCAGAGCATCCCATGGTATCACAGATTAGCATAGTTTTCAGACCTTAAAGAGGCTACTCTGTGCAGTGGATATCAGTCAGTCAATACAGACACCCATAATTGGTCAAGTGCAGAGAATTGAGTGTCAGTGGAGTGCTCAGTCATCACAGATGGAGCATCTTTCTCACAATCCCTGCCCACAAGGCTCAGAGACTGCTGTGGAAAAGCCAGAGATGAGAGAGGACAGGAATGCAGCAATGTCTTCTGGACGTCCAAGACCATGACCACAATGAACTCATGGCAGCTGTACTTGCCTACTCAAGACCTACACAAGATCAAGCCATTTTGTTTCAACATTCAGGGAGGGGGGGAAACACCCACCACTAGCTGAGGAGCTCTTGGCAGCTGACGGCTTCAGAGAGATGAAATAGTCAGTTCTCTTTTTCATTTATTTTTATTATCTTTAATTATGTGGGGGTGTGTATGTCTGCATATGCCCTTGGAGGCCAGAGGCTCAGATCCCCTGGAGCTGAAGTTACAGATAGTTTTGTGTTCCTAAGGTGGGTGCTGGGAACCAAACCTGGGTCCCCTGAAGGAGCAGCAAGCACTCTCAATCACTAAGCCAGATCTCCAGGCACCAAGATCCAATTGTCTTTAATAGATGTGGCCCCTGGTAGACCAACTAAGTTGCAAGAATTGCCCAACCATTATTAGTATATGGGCAGGACAAATCAGGTATGGTAGACTATAAAAAAATAAATTAATCCATTAAAACCAGAAGAGGATAGGAAGTTGAGATGGGGTCAGGCAGTGGGGAATGGATCTGGAAAAGAGTTAGAGCAGTGGTTCTTAACCTTCCTAATGAGGAGACCCTTTAACAGAGTTTCTCATGTTGTGGTGATAAAATTACAAAATAACCATAATGTTATTTTGTTGCTAGTTCAGACTATAATTTCACCACTGTTATGAATCATATTGTTAGTGTCTGATATGTAGGATATTTGGTATGCAATCTCTGTGAAAGGGTCATTCTAGCCACAAGGGGTCATGACCCACAGGGTGAGAACCTACTTAGTTGGAGGTTTGACTTGGGGATGAATCCAATAAAAATACATAGTGTAAATGTACAAAATACTCAAAGAACAAATGTAAATATGATATTAAAAATGGAACATTAGGATATTTGAAATGTGTTTGGGCTCTGAAATTCTGATGTCTAGAGTCTGTGCATGTGTATAAAATAGTTGCACATAACTGTAAGATTTTTCAACTAGCTAACCCTTCAAAGAGACAGAAAGCCAAGCCAGGCATGGTGGCTCACACTTGTGATTTCAGCACTCTGGAGGTTTAGGTAAGAAAATATAGAAAGTTCAAGACCAGCCTAGGCTATAACGTAAAACCTTGTCTAAAAAAGAGAAATAGAAAGAGAAAAGTTTTAAAAGAAAGAAAGCAACAGCAGAAAACTCTCCAGTGTCAGGAACATGAGACATTTATATTCAGAAAAGAATATAAGAACTATTCACTTGTGTAACAAATAGTGAATCTAGAAATAAACGTTAGTTTTTCCAGGAAAAAAGAATGTATTATTTGTGTTTTCTGTTCTTCCATGTTCAGTGTGTCCCTCGACAAATCCTACTATGCTCCATTGAAGTGCATCTGTGTATGTTGATTTGCTCAGTTCAAGGACTCAAAGGAGCTCCCCAGCACAAAGAAATGACTATGACTCACTCTTTAACCGCATTTGAAAAACCAACACAAACAGCTCAGAGAAGCGGCAAGCAAACCTTACCATAAACTGTTACAAAATTCAGGCTAATCTCAGCATCTGTGACCACACCACCAGTGCTTTACTCATTGAGTAATTATTTCCCTGTCTCCTTAGCACCCAAAGAAGGGGGATGGGGATGGGGGGTTGGGGGCATTGAAGATAAGCAGGATGCTAAGGCTGGGAGTGTGCCAGCGAGCTGGGTTTTAAAGAGACACAGACATGATTAGCTGAATTCACAGCTAGGTTCCAAGTGGGTTTCGGGGACACAGGTAGCTAAAGTTGGGCAAGAGGGACTGTTGTCCCCTACTTTTGTTTATTCATGGTTTTATCTTGGGCTCTGAACACTGTTTATGGGTCATAGTAAGAGGGTTCAAGGCATACTGTGACTCCCAGGGAGACACAGCCACACACCACAATGCATGAGCTTACAGAGCAGATACCCAAAGGTGATAAGAAAAGGGCCACTTGTTTTTCTTAACAGAAACCCTCACCAACTTCCGTAGACTTCCCCAGAATGAAATGCCAGCCTCGAATGAGTCTGAATAAGAGTCACTTTGCCCCTTAGAAAGAGTACACTTCAAACCTCAGTACACGATAAGCTTACTCTTTGAACCAAAGAGATTTTAATTTTCAACATTAAAAGAGGTGCCTTCCCTAGTAGGGAACTCTAGAATATAAAATCTGTGATCTGCTAGGGATAAAAATAACAGCTTAAAATAAGCAGAATGGCACCTAGGTTGAATGGAAAAGCTATTCCAAGTGGCAAAATAAACTATTATTAAACTATGGAGCCTCACTCGGTATCTTGCTCCCTTTTTCAATGGCATTTTATGAAATGCATGTGGTAGGCTGTTCATGCTTTTCAAAAGCAGAAAGAAAGAAAGAAGATGGAAAAAAAACTTTCAAATAATGCAATTATCACACCAAATGCTTCTGGGATTTGCTTCTCCTTCCATTCCTTCCTACTAGAGAGACTGGCAATTTTGGAGGCTTTCTGAGGCACCGTGCTCCAGCCCTGGGTGACTGGCAAGAAAGAATATGGCTGGGTGTGCATCCCTGAGATGACAAGAGCATACTGCCTGCTCTGCTTCTGTGACCCTTCTGTTTCTGCTAAAACACCTTGAGCTGGGCTCCCATCCCTACGACTAGCTCTGGCTGACAGTATGATTGCAGGAGGAAGGCTAGAAGAACCACACTTAGAAGATCACATGGTCTGGGTCCGATCAAGAATCCTGAGATAAGGCAGAATCCTGGCTGTTTGCAGAGCAACCCAAACCAGGCTTGCTCCTTTCAATGTTGCAGTTGCCATGGCCAACCCAAACACTATGCCCCACCCTCCCACCCTGCAGCTTCTCAGCCACTACCCACAGAGCTCCCGAAGCTGGCAATTAACACTGTACACTGACAGGGATGGAGAAGCTGGACAGCGGGAGGGAACGGGAGGCAAGGTGCAGAAAAGCACCCAGGGCACAGAGTCTAGAGCAGATGGCTGGGTGTGGCTATCTCAGTCTCTGCTTCGAGGAGTCCACAAGTCGTCAGGCCATTTCCAAGAGGAAAGGGAAAAGAAACTGACTGAGCTCTCACTTGGGGAGAATGAGCTTTGCCTTTAAACTTTGGTTTTCCTACACTCTGCAAAGTGAATCAGACGGGGGATGCAACATGCCGAGTATAGGGACATCTTGAACAGGGACAGGACTTTGAGGGGATGTCACCATGAGAGTCATGACTAATAAGCCCAGAAAGAGTTTCAGTGCTGAGACTTTCTGGTTTAAAAAACAAAACAAAGCAAAAGCAAACAACAACAACAAACCCTGTTGGAAGACACTATTTTTTAAAAATCTATATATAAAAACTAGGCGAAGAAAGAGAAAAATGAAAGAGTAACCTGAAAATAAACTATCAGTTAATTTTGTATACATTTTTGGAACTACTAACAGACGAGCCCAACAGAGTGAGACTGTGGAATGGAACCCCTAAATAGAGAGCTGAGATGGGCCAATGTCCCCTAGGTACACCACTACCTGCATTTAAAGGCTGTTGGTTTGAATATGGTGACTCATGTTTAAATTCTCTTACAACTCTAAAACTCTCATTTAGTCTGTGAATGGTAGGGTAACTTGGTTTGAAGCAAAGTCTTGTAAACAAAAGAAAACATTTGGAGACTCACGTCTTTGTGCTAACAGTGCCTATGCCGAGCTGCAAGGTCAAAGGCCCTGGTCTCTATTTGTTCAATTGGAATATGACCTGTAATAAAAAGCCTATCTACATGGTGGTCAAAATAGTACCATGACATTTTTAATGTACTTAATGGCAGTGAAATGTGTAAGCAAAATAGAAATGGTTATAATAGTGACTGCTGTGTTAGAGATCTACTGCTGTCAAAATATCAAACCTATAAAGGAGTGGAAGGCAACCATATGAGTATTCCCTAAACACTAAGCTAAAAGTATAAACACTGAAGTTAATTTTCATTTGTGATAAATTCTGAGTGTGTGTGTGTGTGTGTGTGTGTGTGTGTGAGTGAGAGAGAGAGAGAGAGAGAGAGAGAGAGAGAGAGAGAGAGAGAGAGAAATATGCACAGAGTCTCTCAGTGGCTTGGTACTTACCAAGTAGGCTAGGCTGGCTGGTCATCCCAGGCACCCACAGCACTAATATCACAGCATGCACATGCCACCACACCTGGCTTGTTTTACATGTGTTCTGGAGATCAAGCACTTTGCCCCAGCCCTGCCATGTACTTTCTCTTCGTGCCTAGGGCTGCCTGAGCCCAATTTCCATATCTGCACTGGTCAGAGAGGAACAGGTGAAGCACCCTTACAAAGCAGTATCTCAGCCATCTCTGCATCTCTCTCCCCTCCCCCACACAAGCTGGCTGTCTCTCTACAAAACCAGTCAAGTGCTACAAAATCAGGCCTGTAAGCTGCAATGCGTTGCTTCCTCTAAGAATCTATACAGATCAAAACCTCAAGGGTTTACCTGCCTGAGACTGCTACAATTTGAGGTGTTGCATCTTTGAAAGAATACAAACCAGATTCTCTAAGCTAATGAAAGAACCTGTCCTTAAGACACATCTCTGCAGCACTTGAAACTCTTACTGGGAGAATACTTCCCACACTGTGTGGTTATTTCAGCATTTGCTGCTACTTCTTTGAAGCTACCACGCAGTGGATTCTCCACGTGGGGTAAAATGATAGAAACCTGACAGTCAGCCTTCAGAGGCCACCCCAAGCAAGAGGCTACTCCAACTGAAGGCTGACCCCCAAAGACCCAGTGTCCCCACATCATAGCAAAAGGTATCTATTTTCTTCTCAACCAAGTGAGACCTTTGTATGAAGTCTCCAAGTTGCAAACATGGGCTCAGTCATTTCCCAATTTCTACAGCAATAGACACTTAAGAACCCTTCTTAGCCCTGCTCCCTAAGCAAGCTGGTACAGTAAGTGTCAGGGAGGGAGGCACAGTCTCACCAGGACCAGAGAAGATCTCAACCACACTGACCATCAATCTGCATGCCACACAACTTCCCCAGTCTGTTTCTGTCATCTGTGAGGAGAGTTCTGGCCCAATGATCCCAAATGTCTTGCCAACTGGAGCATGCATGGTGCTCACATGATAGGAATACAGAGAGCAAGCCAAAATAGAGAGTGAGCTCGTGGTGGACCTGGGGACTAAGGGAAGGCAGATACCAGCAGGTAGGTACCGAAACCAGCCGCCATCTGTTTTGGATCTACCTACAATGAGTCATAACTCCCTCGGTTCATCCAGCCCAACATGAGCTTCTGGGGAAAGACCTTCACAGAAGTTTGGCTCCTCAGTCAGGCAGCAGTTCAACAGAAAAAGACTTAAAGTGGAGTGTGCAATGAGACAAAAACCAAGTGGCCCAGTTCTTTCACTGGACAAAGAAGGTGCAGAAGACCAAGCTATAGACCCCTTCATGTAGGTGTTAGTAGAGTGCCTGACCAGGAGGACTACTTGCTTTGCTCCTGATATCCCCATCACAGTGAACAGTGTCCTTTATCCATCCTGAGCCCTAACCAGACACGCTTTCCCTTCATTTACCTTAAGTGTCTAATTAATCAAAAAGTCATCTAGATCCTTCCCAGTGAACCTCTTTCCAATCTTCCCACTCTATCACTCCCACTGCCACCACTAGATCCATATGTAAGGGAGATCCATATGAAGGGCTTGGCTGCTCCGAACCATGGCAGAACCCAGGACACAATCCATGATCAGCATGGGGTATGTGCTCCATTCCTGTTTCTGCCTGCATTTCTACAGCTGCTTTTCTCTGGTCCCCCTGTCCACCATGCCAAATGCATGGCCTATAGAATGATTTCTGAAACACACACCGGGTCTTTCACATCCCTACTTCAAGGCCGTCCACGGGTCTGCACTGCATGCTGGGTATAATGCAATTTCCTGGGTTTGGTACACAAGTTCCCTTGTCATCTGCCTCATGTCACTTGTCCCTACCTGTGTGATGCCTATCAGCCCATAGACAGTCCATTCTTTTCCCATCAGCACACTCAGGGACCATCCTGCAATTTTTCTTTGGCCTTCCTTTGTTGTGTGGATTACTTAACACACACATGTCTGAACTATGCCCTATCTCTCAAGGGTCATTCTGAAGGGTATGTGTTTTGAAAGTCTTCTCTGGTTGTGTCCCTTGTTCCCCAGTCTGACTGAGCTGCCTCCTTCTCTATGGATCTAAAGCATGGCCCTAGCATTATAGGGAACAAGAGTTCAGCATGCTGCCTGTCCCTGATGTTAAAAAGGACCGCTTCTTAATGAACCCTCTACCCTCTGTACTGAGAGTAGAATTTGACAGACAATACTCAAAAGGCTTGTGTTGAATTAATGGAGAGTGGAAAAGCTTCCAGGAGGAAGAGATGCTCCTGAAATGGTGGCCTGCTTTGCTCAATGTTCCGTAAATAGATGAGTGTCAGACCTGGAATTCAGGCTTCCCATTGCTGACAGACAATCTTCCTCCATTTCCATCTCTAGGGAGAATGGTGATCCAAGCCTGGAATCCTCTCCTGTAGTCCCAGTGTTCAGAAAAAAAAGTCTTCACACGCTGCTCACTAGCCTGCTCTACATAGCAAGTTCCAGAATAGCCAAAACTATGTAGGGAGACCATCCTCAACTGTTTTTCACTTAACTAAAAATAAATGAATCTGTCCCCTTTATCATTCCTGTGGAAAGAGTTCTAATGGTACCATTAACAACTCTCCAATCTACCACGTTCCAATCTGGGATATTCATTTTATCATTACTCAGGTGTTCCATTGGCAACTCAAATTCAAAACAAGAAGAAATGAAGTAGTCACATTTCTACCCATCTGACACACACAAAAACACATACAAATTCTTCCTTCTAGGTCCCAACTTCCAGTAGCCTAAGCCAGAAATATGAAAATTACCATTTAGTTTAAAAATTATTATTTACATATTAATATTAATATACATATATACATATATAAATACTGTAGTTGCTAAAATTCCCTCCCAGTGGGGAGAGATAAGCAATGTCTATCCTCTTCATAATGTCCCAACAACAAACTAAGCTGCCAATCAACGTTCACTCTAGGGAACCAATGAGTATATTGGCTACTTACAGGGCATACCTAGGGGGTTACTTATAGAAGTATGCTGCTCCCCTCTCCAAACGACTATACCAGAAAGTCTTACCCAGCAGAGATGATGGCTTTCTCATAGCTGCATGCATGAAGCCCCCTCACCTAGTCTTCCTGGCCTGTATACTCCTCCCTGGGACATTGTACAACTGAGGGAGAGTTGCATACAACAGTTAGTGTGCAGCATTTGGATACTCAGGTGAGAGTCCCGTGCCCTTCCCTGGCCCTCTGTGAGGGGTTTTAAACAGTCAGCAACCCAAGTGGGATAATCTTTTGCAAGTGGGCACCGCTGAACTCCCTAAGATAGTGGCTGTTTGGCTTGTGGGGAAGTCCCATAAAACAGCCTGTATTTTGCGCATTTTATGCATTCCTGTCAACAAAACCCTGGTGGTGGGTGGGGGTGGGGAATAATGAAAAAGAAAACTCTGCAATCTAGTGGGAAGCAGAATAAGGTATAATAAAAAAGGTAGAAATTCTATATATTTGCTATTTGTGCTCAACACTTTCTTCCAAATTCCAGATCGCTCCTTACTCCTCTGCATGTCTGATCTGATTGCCAGTGTTCTGACCAGGCCCCTAAAGACACATAGGCTGTTGCAAAAGACTACTAGCTGGTCTCCCTGATGTCAGACTCACTCCAATCAAGCCAGTCCTAATTTTGCTCAAAGAAAGATTTTTCCAGGAGCACATACAAGTTGTGTCTAGTTGCAATCAAAGCACAGAAGACTGTGACTGATGTACTGAGATGCCCATTAACTAAACACAAGTGTCCTGGGAAAGTGAGAAGGAACCAGTGTCAAGATGTCTGCAGGGGAAGAAGAGTGGACAGGGCCAGGAGAGGGTCAGCGGCTTCGGGAGGGGGCTCAAGAACAGTGGAGACATTGATGAACCTTATATGGAGAAGAAACTGTGTTTATATATAAATTTGTGTTGAGGCAAATACTGTAAGAGTAAAATGAAATGTGTTCTTTTAAAACTAGCAAGAAAATGTTCAATATATATTTGAAGGCAGGAAGGAAGGAGCAGAAAAGAAAAAAATTGACAAACAAAAAATATAAATTAAAGCTAAGAAGCCTTAGTAAAGATAATAATCACAACTGGGTGTTAAGTCACTAATCAAATATTTAGTTAGCACTAAAATAAAGCTATATGTAATTTGTGGAAGTGAAAATGATGATCCACTGAAAATGAATGTAGACAATGAACTTCAAAATATAAGATCAAAAAACAGAAAGAAAGAAAGAAAGAAAGAAAGAAAGAAAGAAAGAAAGAAAGGAAGGAAGGAAGGAAGGAAGGAAGGAAGGAAGAAAGAAAGGAAGGAAGGAAGAAAGAAAGAAAGAAAGAATGGAAATGTAATCAAGAATAAAAAACAAAAGCCAAGGCAGCACTGTGATTATCATGAGACAAAAATCAAAGCAAAACAAATGCATGCAAGGCAAAAAGTGAGATATAGGGCCATGGGGACCAACTCACACTATAGAAAGCACAAGCAATAAAGATGCTATGGTCGTAGACATACATGCATCTAACAAGAAGACTAGAGAATGCAGAAAGCAATAATTAGAGAGGGAAGTGGGGAAAACGGAAAATGTCATTAGCAATCAGATAACATGGGAAAGCTTCACACATGTTCCCCTAGTCTGAGACCTAAAATATTTATTATTAAATGTGCAACTCCAGATGGAAGCAAAAGCAGGTTTATACAACACTGTGCCAAGTGACAGAGCATTATATATAATACCTGTGGCCTGGGAGCAAAAGCAAGAGCGACTCATTTCAAGTCTTTGGGTGAAGTCCGGACTATAAGCAGCTTTGTGGTGATGCAGTGGACATCTCTACAGTTACCAGAAGGAAAAGACCATTTCATGATGATTAAAGGGCATATTCATAGAAAGACACGTCAGTCTTCAAAGTACAAAGTTGTGTAACTTAGATTAAACCTACAAATGAGGACAAAGAAAGAAATGATCCAGATGTGGGTAGGAGTCAAGGAAGCAGAAAGCAAGCCTTAATGGGTAGCTTAATACAACTAACACCTAGCAAATCAAGTGCGAAAAGAAGGAAATGAAATTACCAATATTAGAAACAGGGGTGTGGGCAGGAGCATGGCTCAATGGTAGAGCACTTCTCTAGCCTGTGCCAGGCCCTGGGTCCGATCCCGCCATTGCAAATAAAAAATAATGATGATGACATGAAGAGAAGAAACCACCACAGCTCTTATTGACATTAACAGATAATATCGCAAACAACTTAGTTTTTTTTTTTTTTTTTTAATAGAAAGCATGGACTGTCAGATGGCTCAGTGGAAAAGAGTGCTTGCTGGAAAGCCTGAGGACCTGAGTGCTAATCCCAGGAAGCACTGAGACACCCTAACAAATAATATACAGAGCTTATATTTTAAACAAGGAAGGCAGGGGTGTGGGGGGAGGTAGAGGAGGAAGGGAGAAAATTGAAATAAAGAAATAGATACAACAATGCCTGCTAAATATTCCCATTGTGTGAAATTCAAGAACAAGTCAAAACTCATTTAGGATGAAAGAAATCCATCAGTAGTTGACTATGAAGGAGTGGGAACCTGCCAAATGGGGAGCACAGGCCTCTCTTTGGGGTTCAAAGTGCCCTCCATCTTGATAAAGGGCTCCATATACAGCCGTTAAGACTGAGCTGTATCCTGAAGGTCTGTGTGCTCACTGCGTGAATTTTCCCTGAAATGACAGTTCACTAGGTGAAAGCCATGCTTTCCTCCTGTGGGGTCCCCTAGGGACAAGCCCGAATCTGTACAAAGGAGCAGGGAGCATGCTGGGGTAACAGAAGTCCTACCAAGGAGGTGGCAGGTGAGCAAAGCCCCAGGCAGAGGAGGAATGGTGACTGGGGACAGCGAGAGGAGGGACAGCCATGACAGTCAGAAGAGGAAGGTACCAGCAAACAGGAAGATGGGAGGGAACCAAACTCTGAGAAGGAGAAAACAAGAAACCAAAAATTACGATCCAAGTCACCCAGCTGCACACTGTCACGCCCCCAGAAAGCAGCGGTGGTGTTTTATTTGGAGACTGTCTTCTTCACACCTGCAGATCAACCTGGAAGCCAGGACAAGGGCATTCAGTGATCAGTATTTTTAACTGCTGAGAACTGAACCCAGAGCCTTGGATTTGCTTGTCGAAAATACCATCACTGAGTTATACCTCTGGCCCCTGACACTTTGGTTAGTTTTTTATTATCAATATTGAGGACTACACCCAGGGTCTACTGGATCCTAGGCAAGTCAATACATGACTCCTGGGTCAACAGCCCTAGGCCCATTTTTTAGTTCTTAATCAACCACCTTGATACAGTTCTCTCCTAGGGCTAATTCCCTGACTAAGGGGTCTGAAGGGAAGCTAAATTATGAGATAATGGCAATTTGCCATTTCTATACTTACATGCATACAAATACACACACACACACACACACACACACACACACACACACACACACACAGAGTGGGGGGGGGATGAGGTTCACAGTCTATTCATATCCAATCACAAGCCCCTGGATGCCTATCCAGGCAACATGGCTCAGTCTGCCCTCAGGAACTAGCACTTCTCTGCAGTTGAATCACTAAGACAGGAGATGACTCACAAGGATTTGATGAAGCAATTAATGCCGGTCCTCCTTCTCTTAGACAACCCCTCCAGTGAGAGAATCAGATCGAATCATGTAAAATCATAGCCAACACACACACACACCCTTTTACACACACACACACACACACACACACACACACACACACACACACACCATGGGGGGAGGTGTGTGTGCAGAGACCCCGAGGGCACATTCAACTTTAGCAAATGACGGAGCGGGATCCTTGGCCGCATTCTGAACTTGGACAGACCAGTGTGAGTTTCAGTATGCTCATCAGCCTTGCTTCCTCTATTCTAATTTACAAACACTGGGTTTACAGGAATAGCTTTGAGAGACATTCCTATAAAAACTAGCTTACTCACTGAATTTTTTAAAAGGAGAACAAAGCCAGAAACCATTATCATCCACTGGTCACCTAAGAGTGTGAACAAGCTGGTTGCCAGTGTCACTGTTATTAGGTCGATCGGCTCCATCTGAGGGTGATGTCCTGTCTTTACTGGCCAAAATATGAAGACAAACTACTCAGTGGGAGGGAAGGAGGGGATGTGAACTCCAGACTGGTGATTTCAATGTGTGGGGAATTTTACAAATAGTCAATTCAGCTGGCTGCTGCTTCATCATACTTAAAGTCTCCCCACTGCCTCCAATAAATCCTCCAAATGTGGTCTCACGTTAGCAGTGACCATGTTCTACAGAAGTCTGTTATAAATGCAGATTCTCATGGAGCAGTGGGTAAAGGGCTTGCCACACCAGCCTGAGGACCTGTGTTCAGATGGCTAGAAACCACATAAGCCAGGCACTGTGGTGAGTCTAGAACTCCGGCACTGGGGAAGCAGAGACAGACAGCCCTCTGGGACTTCCTGGCAAGCAAGTCTAGCTCAAGGTTCAGTGAAGAGCTGCCTCAAAACACACCTGTTATCAGCCTCTGGCCTCCATGTGTACATGAATGAATACACATGGGGGAGGGAGAGGATGGAGACAGAGATAGGGGAGATGAGGAGAGATACAGAGAGATACTGAGGTTTATTCCCAAACTCCATCCCAGATTTATGAAGCCAGAGTGCTGGGCATAGGCTCAAGTACCTGGGTTTTAACAAGATGGACTCCTAATGATTTATATTTACACCCACAGATCAATGTGTCTCTCAACCCTCATCTAAGATGCTTCTATTTGTAGTAGATGGGGATTAACACAGAGACAACTGGCCAAAGTGCAGAGAATAAGAGACTGCAGAATTCTCAGCTCATGTGTGTGAATGTGTGTGTGTATGCGTGTATACATATATATGTACATATATACATGCATGCATGCATTCATATATACCACACCATTCACCCAAGGCTCGGGGATCAGAAGAGGGGGCATAATGACTTAGAAATAGCCTGAAGTAGCAGAAAAAAACAGGGAACCCCTTTAGACACATAAGGGCAGTTGCCTGTATGAAGTCATGGTGGTTGTAACAGCATATCCTAAACTCGATCCAGAAAAAATCTCAGAATGGAGATGGGGTTGAGCACACAAACCACCCCTGCTATGGGCAACTGTTAGCCGCTGAGAAAGAAAGGGTCAGTTTTCTCTAGGAGTGCAACCCCTGGTAAGTCAACCACACTCCAGTGGACGATCTCACAGCCAAGAATATTTTAGGCAGCACAAATTGGTCTTGAGGGTTTTGTTTTGTTTTGAAGAACACAGCTGGATGGATAGAGAAGACGGATGGGGAAGAGTTGAGGTGAACACAACCAAAGAATACATATGAAACTCTCAAAGAACCAATGAAAACACATACCTGTTCACCCGCATATGCACACACACACACACACACACACACACACACACACACACACGCACGCACGCACATGCGCACGCATACATACACACAACAACAAACCCATAAGACTCTCAGGTAATTCTCCACATGCCTGACTGGAAACCAGAATGTTCACCTTTACCCAGTTTCTAATGCTCAACTCTCAGGTTCACGGAGTGGGCAAAGAGTTAAGCTTCACCTGTCTTATCACTCTCGTCCTGGGGTCCAGAAAGCTGTCGCTATCCCATAAGCACCATGTGGTACAGGACTGGAGCTGGCATCAAAAGACACTTCCTAGGCACAGTATTTCACAACCCATAATGGACTTGTACAGGACCTTTGTGAGGTCAGCAGAACTCTGATGATTACCCTGAACTCAGACAAGGAGAAGCTGGAATCAGGAATGTTAACAACGTCCATCAATTACAAAACCATAGAACAGACCAGAGACCAGCCTGCCATTTCCTCATAGCCAGATCTGCATTCTGTCTCTGTCTCCAGGTGTGAGAGCCAACACCTCAGAGTGTAAGGGTGTAAATTTTGCAGAGGAGAAGTGATGATAAATTACATGAATACCATGTCACAGTCTCAGCCCAGGCTCTAACACTTAAGTATCTAGTAAAACCCACCCATTATTTGACTCCCACCCACCCCTGTCATTTCCCATTTGGACCCCTGTCCATGAGCCAGTCCTCACCTGACTAGGCTGAAGTGACACTCAATGGGTAGAGCAGAGGGCTACCTTCAGCCTCTGTGTCACAGTCCCCCAAAGGAGAGCACCTTCCATCCTGCATGCCAGTTCACTCCTGCACAAGGTGACTTCCTTACTGCTAAGACTTCTTCTAAAACAACATGTAGGGTTGCAGATGAGACTCAGGGGTAGAGTACTTACCAATCATGTGCTCATGCTCTGAGTTTAATCACTGGTACCACACATGTAGACACACACACACACACACACACACACACACACACACACACACACACATATATACACACACACACATACACACAGAAATGTTTATATATGTGTTTATATATGCATTTTGAAAAATAAAGAAAATATCTCACTTGACTTTTACTGTCTTAGCACAGACACATGAATATTTAATAGTATGCCTATTACATAATTTTTTAAAGTCTGAGATATGTTAAATGTTGTATGGGTATTTCTCTTTAAAGCTCCACAGTGCTGTGCTCTCAAAAGTAAGGAAAGAAACCTCATATGTGTGCAGTAACTTGTTTTAATGGGTTTTAATTTTATGTGGATAAGTGTTTGCCTGCATGTATGTGTACCATGTACATGCCTGGTATCCTAGGAGGCCAGAAGGAGGCATTGGAACCCCCTAGAACTAGAATTACAGACAGTTGAAAGCTGCCACCTAGGTGCTGGGAACCAAATTCCAATCTTCTGCAAGTGTTCTTAGCCACAGAGCTCTCTCTCTAGCCCCATTTTCATGTTTTTTAAAGACATATTATTAATTTATTAAATTAATTTATAAGATGTACCCTGGGTGCATTCTAATCTAGATTAGCTTCAAAAATGATGAGCTGTGGAAATTTTCCAGTATCTATATAGTCTGTGCCAGAAAAAAAGAAAAAAAAAATCCCAGAGGCAGATTATACTAAGTTCATCCTATCTCCCGGCTCTGGGCTTGCCTGGAATATGGTCTCTTCCATTTCCTGGATCTTAAACTAAAAAGGTCTTTTGCTCTGCCCAAATGCAGACCCCTTTATTCCTCACATAGATAACATCAGGTTGAATAATTCTCTAATTTGAACTCCTCTTCCTCAGTTTCTGCTCTAAAATACATCTGCATCAGCCAAAGCCAGAGAAAGTAACTTATTGGGTCACCTGCCCCCCCCCCCTCCCCACACCCACTGGGCATCCGGTCTATGCATGCACATGCCTTTCATAAATTAGCGTTATCTTTATAACACCTTTGAGAGAAAATGTCATTATTTTACTCTCATACTTAGAGACATGAAATAACATATTCAAATTCATACACGTAGTCAAATTTGGAGCAGTTTAAGTCCAAAAGTCATTCATTTGTGTTCTCAAAACGACAGCAACCAGCCAGCACGACTACTATCCAAAGCCACCGTCCTCAGCAGTTTTGTTCTGAATAAACATCATTGCAGACTTGGGGCATTAGCTATTTTACCTTTAGAATTAGATGATTAAGAAGATAAACAATGGTCACAGAGATGCCATTAATTAAGCAACTTTAAAATTCAGCTGTGTATCTGACAGATGGCTCTTATTTCAGTCAGAAGGTGTCTGTGGCAAATGCCTGGAGTCCCAGCAATCCATAGCCAGAGGCAGGAGGGTCAGAAGTTCAAGAACAGTCTGAACTACATAGTGGGTTCAAAGTCTGCCTAGGCCGCATGAGAACCTGTCCCCACAACCCAGTCCCCCGAAAAGTAATACCCTTGGTCATAGATCACTTACCTGGCATACACAAAGCCCTGGGTTCAAACAAGCTCTTATTTCCATATGGGTGATGCTGTCTCCTCCACCCACACAGGCTGCTTAGCATGTATACAAACATGGGGGTTTGCTCTTGTAAGGTCTGTCTTCTGAAACTCCCAGCTCAGAGCCCTTAGAATGTAACTACAGTCTGTACTTCTCAGCAGTAAATGTCCTGGCTCCCACCCAGTTGTCCAGCAATGTTTCCTGTTATCTCTTTGCCACATACCCTTTGGCCTACCTCTGCTTGAATTTCCCAATTAGTGGACACCCTGCATAGCCAGAGGCCCCAGCCGCCACGGCTGCAGTTTCTCTTCCTGAAATCCCCCAACCTCCTTGGGATCACTATTCATTCCCAACTCAGTAGAGCCACTTCCTGACTCACATCTCCATACCAGCGCTGCACCAACACAGCCTTCTTTATGTGATTGCTACTTTGGAAGAGATGAGGGAGTTGAAATAGGGGCTTGCTATCCTCCTGCCTCAGTCCCCTGAGTGCTGAGATTACAGGTATAACTCAGCATGCTCAGCTTGACCACTGCATTTTGTACATGCCCACGTGGTGGCATGTAACACAGTACCAGGAAAATGGCATGCCTCTCTCTGCCAGCTCCTCTAGTCCAAATTTCCTAAGATAAAGGGCCCTTGTCCCCGGTCCAGGCACAAGGTAGGTGATGTTCGTAAGGCAAATAAGTGAGGACTGGGGTAGAAAACACTTGCTGTGCAATTGTAAGAATCTGAATTTGAATCCCCAGAACCCATGTAAAAGCCACATGTGTGACAGTTCTTTCAGACGCTCTAGAGAGAGACAAGAGAATCTTTAAAAGTCCCAGGGCTAAATTAGTCTGACATATGAGGCAGCCAACAGGAGACCCCGTCTCAAACAAGGTGGAAAGTGAAGACTGACATCCGAGGTTACTCTCTGACCTCCTCAGGCATGCCATAACATACATGTGACCCCCCCCCCCATGGGCTGGGCAGGCACGCGTGCGCGCACATACATACATACACACACACACACACACACAAACACACACACAAACACACACACTGAATATGTGAGCATGGATGCCAAGCTGCCTGCTGACCTGGGCTGGGGAAGTCAGTTTGCAAAGCATTCCTACCACTGAAAGAAGCTTTATTTTAGTTTGGTACCATTGGCTGGATATCTATAAATCATAAGGCTCACAACATCCCTCTGCCAGCAGCAGGGGGTGAAACACAAAAGGAACTAGAACCCAGGTCCCCTTTCCAGCTAACCAGCTCTGTCACCTTGGCAGTCACAGTCCTTCTGGGAAGCTCCATTTGTTTACTAAATGGAGGCAGTGGGTAGGGGACTTCTCCCTGTACCTCAGTGACTTACGAGGGTAAGCATTTGTTTGACAAGGATCAGCTAGTACATATCTTGGGCTTTGCTGGACCACAGCCAAATGACTCAGTTTAATACAAACAAGAATGGTATAAAAATAGCTGCACATATGAGACATAGCTGTGTTCTAATAAAACTTTATTTATAAAAAAAAAAAAAAAGGTAACAGGCTGGACTGAGCCAATGGAATCTGGTTGTTCCTGCTCTGGATGAAATCTTCCATATTGCTCTGCAGTCCACATAGCTTAGCAGGAATTACCATGATGTATTCATCCCAAAGCCTCCAAGTGACTGGTCAAGAGTATGATAAGAATTATATGCCCTCAACAGGAAACTGGGAAATGATATTGCTTACTCAGATGTCTATGGACATGAACATACAGACTAACGGATGGAGGATAATTACCACACCCCTGCCCCAGCCAGCTCCTGATGAAAATATATTCAGGTTTGCTCTGTTTTGCTTTGAGACAGTCTCATGTAACCCAGGCTGGACTTGAATGTACTATGTAGCTAAGGATGGTCAACTTCTGATCCTCCTGCTTCCACCTCCTAAGTGCTTATATAGGTCTGCACCACCATGGTATACACCAAGACTTCATGCATACATGGTAGGCAAGCACTCTACAAATTAAGCTACATGTCCAGACCTATATTGATTTATTTAAGAGAAGATTGTGCCTTTGAAAGGAGGCAAAGACTATCCCAGCCTGGTCCATACAGCACAGAGGCAGGCAGTATCAAGGGTGACAGAGGAAGGGGTAAATTCTCACAAGGCCATACTATAAAGACAACTGGGTAGGGTGGGAGCCGATGGTCAAAGTTTTCCTGGTTTGTTTAGAAAAACCATCCCTCTCTTGACCTAAACAGAGCAGCAGGCTACAATAGTACACCCTACTCACTAATGCAGATTCCCTGATCACCAGGCAACTACTTGACTCCCGTACAGACACTTCTAAGGGAGCATGGGCACCGTGACAATTGCTGAGATCTGTAGCCAATTCACAGCTGTCTTTCACAGCAAATCAATAGAGTAATTTCCAGCCGTGAAGTCCATCCCCCCATTGCTTGGCACAGAGAGAGCATGCAAGTAGTGAAGCCCAAAACTCTCCCATGCAGATTCAACACCCTGCCATCGAGGTGTCCATGCAAGCGCATCTGTCACTCAGCTCCGAGTCAGCATGGAAAGCCCTGAACTTGGACCTGAAGCCATACTCTGGGCTCCCCAGAAGGGAATGAGGGTAGCAGGATGTGTGGTCCAAGCCAACCCTCTGATGTCACTATCCACAGGGCATACAGCACACCAAGCCCTACTCACTTTTGACTCATTTCTGCATTGCTTTACTATAGGCAGAGAGTGAGCAGGACGCTGCAGGCCCATGTTTCAGTATACCTCCGTGTGCATGCAGGGGAGGGAAACTGGCATCAGTTACAGTCCAAACACCAGAGAAAAGCAGAAAAGAGCAAGGGCCAAACACCCAGGGCAACACGTAGTGCCCAGTAGTTACCACAGCAAAGCACAGTAAACAGTGGAGGGACTTGAGAAAACTAAATCAAGGGGAGGGGCCAGTGTCATCCAGAAAATGCTCCATCTTTGCCCTACTGAGCTCCCACAACAAGCTCAGTATAAGTCAGAAAACTTTTAGACACACACACACACACACACACACACACACACACACACACACACACACACACAGCAATGAATGATGCCTATTAATAATAGACTTGTGGTAAAATCAAAAACTATTCCAGAAAGTTAGGGCCTGCTTCCCTAAATTCTGCCAGAATATGCAAGGCCAAATCCCCCAAACCAAGGAAAGAAAACAGAACCTACTGCAGAGGAACAGGGCGACAAGCACCTCCTTTCCCATTAAGTCTGTGTCCACACCAGACCCAGCGGAGCTGCGGTTGCCGAGGAGAAAGTCAGCTCACATTCGTCGTTGCTCCTTCCTGCTGGGGATGCCCAGTTCAGTTGCACAGTCCAGCCAGGAATTCAGTATTCAAGGTGCTCTGGTAAATTATCAAAATGTAAACCAACAGCTACAGTGGAGACCATCTGAACTGCCAAAATCCCAGCACTGTGATTTCAGTGAGAGACGTTCCTCCTTGCTGTTTGGGCTCAGCCTGGCTCATCCTTGCCTGCAATGTGCTCACAGAGGCATGCAAAGACCATCATGTACTTTTGTTCATGGGGTTTTGTATGTGTGTAGAATTTCCACATGGAAGTCTCAATGGCAGGTAGGTAGCAAGATAAAATTCTCATTTTTTTTCCGAGTTTTTCTACCCACCAGAATTTTGAGGATGGCTTTCTTACTCCAGGCACATGACATCTTTGATTTTTCCCATAGTAGCACACTGCTGTGTACAAAAGGACTCAATGAACATATGCCTAACGATGACTGGTCTCCACAAGTTTAATCCTACTAACCTACTCCCCAAAAATGCAATTCTCTGTAGTCCTGAACTCTCTTGCATAGAAAACTGTTAAGCACCTCTAAGTTAAAATTTTCCCAGGGCAAAATAAACATGTGCATTTTTCTAGACACCCCCAAGCACAGGAAGGCAAGAACGACTTTACTTCATTTGTATACACTGATAGATCACCTTCTGAATTCATGCTAAACAGCTGAATGTAGCAGCAGACTGTCAAAAACTGTCAAGAGAAATAATTATTGATCGGTGCATGAAAATTAAAAATGAATGTAGGTTAATAAATGAAGATGGCTTTGAAGTAAAAGCATATGATCTAAACCAAGAAAAGTCAGACAGTGGATCTGCCAATCAGGCCTCTTGGGCTGAGCATAGAAGACTGAAAGGAAACCAATGATAACAATGATGTGATAATGAAGCCCACAAGGGTTTCTGGGACAGCTGAGGCTGGCTGGTTTTCCTGGTGGCTGCATTCCCACACACTTGCCTTCTCAGGTTCTGACATAAATGTCAACTGAGAGCCAGGTATGAGACTGAAACAGTGGATGCCAGCTCGGTGCACTGCACAGCAGTGGAGAACTGGAGTTGAGGAGCTGGCTCAGTCAGTAAAGTCAATGCAATCCAAGCAAAAGGACCAAGGTTCAGCTCCACAGAACCTGTGTAGAAAGCCAGACACATGCACATGCGTAACAGGAGCACTTGGGAAACAAAAGACTAGAGGATTCCTGAAGCTCATTGACCAGTCAGCCTAGCTGAGTCTATGAGTTCAAGTTCAGAGACCTGTAGTGGGTAGCCATTCCAGCCTTGGCCTGGAAATTCCAACCCCCATTGAGGCTTCAGTAATGGTCATGCCCACAAGGCGGGGCTGAGGGAGGAAGCTGAAGACCCAGGATCGAGAGGAGAGGTCTCTCTTGGCTCTGGGACCCTGGACGCTGGAGGTATATCGAGCAGAGTTCTCCAGAGAACACCGCCAGACTGTGCCATACCTTTGCCAGACCCTGTTACCTATTCCTTCATTTGTAAGTTACCACACAAAATAAACCTCCCTTTTTAACTATGTGGAGTGGCCTTAATAATTTCACCAATAGAGACCCTGTCTCAAAAAATAATATAGACCTATGTGGCCTCTACATATACCCCCACATGTTCATGAGAATGCACAGGCAAATGTGTACACACTGACACACACACAAAGAAGAAGAAAGGGAAAGAGGAGGAAGGTGACAAGAACAACATTGAGAGTCACAGTCCTTCTCACTGGATGTCCAGAGCCATTTACTTGCCTCGCTCTCCCTGACTCACCAGATAAGGGTCCAGTCGGCTAGCTGTACCATCAACATCTCTAAGCTGACAACGGTCAGGAGTATGTAGCCATTGACCTGCAGATGCATCCATCTAAACTCATGCCTGATATCCCGACTTTCCCATGTTCACATGGACATCACCACCGCTGCCCCAGCTGTCTCTCAACTTCTCTTCCCCTGGTCATCAAAAAGCATGGTTGTCCACCTAGCAGACATCCATGTCTTCCTGGGTTTTTGTTGTTGTTTGTTCGTGTTGATTTTTATCTGCTGCTTCGAACCCATCCAATCCTACAGCTGCATCTATGAGACAGAACTGCAGCCTGCCCAACTCTCCATCCCTCTTCCCATCCCATCTCAGCTGAGTTACTCCAACAGCCTCCCAGATGATCTCCTGGCTTGATGACCTCTCTTTAGATGGCACCACAGACATCTTTTAAAGCACAAGAGATGCTCTCCTTCTCCCTGCTTCAGAGAGAACTCTCCCCATCCCTCCAGTGAGAAGGATGATGGCTTCTCCCCAAAGATAAACCATCCTGATTACCCAGGTGGGCCCTGGATCCATGACTTGTTTGTCACTGTGCCTAAGGCAACTCAAGGGGAGGGTGTGTCTCAGCTCACGGTTCGAGAGGACTCAGTCCATCATAGTGAGGAAGGTTGGGTGGGAGAAGCTTAAGGCAGCTTGTTTCCTTGCACCTGCAGCCAGGAAGCTCTCAGGGAGAGAAACTCAGGTGCTCAACGGGCTTTCTCAGTTTTTTTCCTTTTCATTCAGTCCAGGCCCTCAGCCCATTGGGGGTGGGGGGGTATGCTGCTCACAGTCAAGGTGAGTCTTTCCTCTTCAGTTACAGCTCTCCATAAATACCCTCACAAACATGCCCAGATGTGTTTCCTTGGGGATTCCAAGTGCAGCCAAGTTGACAATGAGGATGAGCATCACAGCCCTTACCAAGGGCTAGGTGTCCTTATAAGAAACTGATGAGGACAAGGTCTGAACACACAGGGCGACACTGTGAAGACAAAGGCAGAGCCCAGAGTGACACACGCCAAAAATAGTCTCAACAAGCAGGAAGACACAAGGGATCTCCACCTCCTCATTTTTTGGGAGACTGTGGCCACCCAGCTGACACTCAGATTTCAGATATCTCAGAGAGAACAAATTTGTGTTGTTTTAAGCCATCTCAATCCTCTTCTGGCCTCTGGCTTTACTCAGAGGTCATTTTCTGGTCTCTAAGCCTTTCCTTGGCTTCTCTCTGCCCCTGCCATCCTCCTCCCCTAATTTCCACTGGAACACTTAAAAACTTAGCTTTTCTGCTCCTGTTATTGGGTGAAGTGAAGGTACCCAGAGGGCAGGCCTAAATCCTTCACCAGTTGGCACATGACCTTAGGTAAATAATTGCACCCTTACAGCTGTAGAAAAGAAGGACAAGACTTGCTTTGTAGACATCTGAAAGGCTTCCAGGAAAGCAACCCGAGATAAGACATTCAACAAAATAGTTCCCAGGAACTTTTGCAGGCCAGACACTGTGTCTGTAGTGCCACAGCCAGACCCAGGCACCATGGCCTGTTCTGCAACTGCCCAGTGTGCTGCTGATGTCCAGTTTTGACCACCTGGGGGATAACCACCTCATTTCTAAGTCAGCATTGCTCTGCAAGCCCCTTCATTCAAATGCAAAGCAGATGGGCTAACTCAAGATGGCTACTCCTCTCCACACAATTCCTCCACGTATTTCCCCAAAGGTTCCTCATCATCTTGTACTGAGCAATCTCTAATATGAGTAAAAACCAGGAGTTGCTACCAGCTATAGCATCTCACCACTCCAAAATGGGTAACGGACATCCCCAAATTATTCCATTAATTCTTCCAAAGCAATACATTTTCAGTATGCACCAGGTATGTCTGCAATGTCAACCTAACTGAGTAGTCTGTAACAAGGCCATACCATGGCTATTTTCAATTGAATAAAAAGCTGACTGATGACTTGTTTCCTATACTTAGGCCTACACTGGCCTCCCTTTGAGTAGTTTTTCTCCAGTATCCTTGTCTCTTGGTTCTAAGTGATTGGTTCCTATAGGTTGTTTGAGAAAATTCATTGAAATGACAACTTTCTCCCTAGAAAATAACCCATAGGTAAGATGTCATGGTGAAATACAGTTCCCAGGGATCTTGGGACCTTCTGAAGGACTTCTGTAATTAAGACCAAGTGTTGAAATGCATTCCTGTTATCTCAGTACTTGGAAGGCTGAGGTCAAAGATCACAAGGTCAAGGCAAGGCTAGGGTAGATGGTGACAACCTGTCTCAAGCAAACAAAAGCTACACTGATCAGAAATAAAGAACTCTTAATCACTTTCTAAGAGCATCATCAAAGGCACACACTATTGCCTCCTCATGGAACACAGCACATGCTCCACCTCCCAGGCAGCCTGCACCAGGAGGCACCACCAGTTAGGTTATCCCTCACCCGGTGTACATTTACATCCCTAGAACTTAGGAGGCTGAGGCAGAAGGACCAGGAGTTCAAGGTCAGCCTTGGCAACCCAGCAAATTCAAGAATTCAAGGCATGTCTGAGCAAGTTAGACATTCCCTCTCTTTGAGTCAGTCAGTCTGTCTGATTGTCTGACTGTCTCTGTCTCTCTCTTTCTCTTTTCCTTTCTCGTGTGTGTGTGTGTGTGTGTGTGTGTGTGTGTGTGTGTGTGTGTGTGTTGGTGTGTATGAAATGCTTTTGGTTTTACAGAAATTTCTTGTTTTTAATTTGAAATGTGTTTGTATGCATAGAATTGTCTTAAATTACAAAGATAAAACGTTATTTAACCAGGTGGAAGACAATGGAAGGGCTGACTGATAATAATCTAATATAAACAATAAGTTCCTCCCTCCCCTTTTGTTCTTTAACACAGACCCTAGGGAGCTGAGGAGACAGCTCAGTGGCTAAGTTGTTTGTGGTGCAAGTATAAGAACCTGGATTTGGATCCCAAGAATCCAAACAAAATTCAAATGGATGTGGTGGTCCATGTAACCCAGGGAGCTGGAGGCAGAGACAAGGAATCAATCCCCAGAGCAAGCTGGCTAGCCAGGCTGTCTAAAATAGTGAGCGCAGTGTTTATTAAAAGAGCTTTCCTTATAAAGTGGAGAGAGATCAAGAAAAATACCTTACATGAACTGCAGGCCCCCTTGGACACACACACACACACACACACACACACACACACACACACACACACACACACACACATGCACACATGCATGCACCTTATTTGTTGGTATTCAATCCTTAAAATACTCCAGGCTACATTCTTACCAACATTTATGCAAACATCTTAGGAGTAAGGGGGAATTCTACTGGGGATTGCAAGCCATCACTGTGCTTTACAAAGTATTTCAACAACAGAGTCTGAGCAAGCTATTTTTCATAGGAAGCTGTTCTTTCCAAAGGCAATGGCACATAGTATTATCGTCTTGGCTCTTGCCTTAAGAATCCAGGTATTCTATCTCGAGACATTTACACGCTATAAAAAATGATTGTTATCATCTTTTTTTCAAACAACCTTCCTTGTACAGTTGAAATGAGTTCAATTTCCTGCAGTCAGCTTGCATATAACTTAATACTATAAATCAAACACAAGAAGTGAGCTGCAATTATTATTTAATCCTAAAAAGAGAATGAAGAGACCAAATGCAAACACTATCTTTCATAGATAAAATAGAATTGCGCTATTTATCACCCCTGCAGCTGAACCTTTTACTTAGAAGTCGAGCAAATCGCACTGTGTAGGCTAAATTTCCTTAAGCTTTTCTGGACAAATTCCCTGCATTCAACAGCATATGTTCCAATGTTTAGTCACAAAAGAATCTCTCCAAAGCATTAAGATAATTACACAATTTTAACTTCTAAGTATATATGTATTTTTTAAAATTAATAACAGTGTACTGCCTTCCTTAGAAGGAAATTTGAATTACAAAGAATCTCTGAGTTTTCAAAATTCCTGAACCCCAAAGCCATTTTAAAAGGGCCCATGAGCCAAGTAGCTTCACTAAATATTTATCGCAGAATAACGCTTCTTCCATCTGAGAGTTTCTGGCGATGGTTCAAACTCAAGTTCCGGACCATTTTTTTTCTTTCTTTCTTTTTTTTTACCCCCATGTTTCTCGGCATCAATCCAAAGCATGTTGGTTCTAGTACAGTTCATGAAAGAGCCTCCGAGCACGGTTCAAAGGAACCCTGAGCATGATGACTTCACGTTCAAAAGAGTCTCCTCATGTTAATAACATTTAAGTCTCTGACTCACAAGCCTCTGCCAGGGGTTTTGCTCTGTCAGCTCTTCCAGGCAGGTGAGCAAAGGGCTCCATTGTCTCAAATGCAGTGGGGCAGTTCATCTAAATATGGACAGACTTCATGAGAAACTGAAATGGGGCAAGTGACTACACCCAATTCCTCAGTATAAACTGAAAGAAAAAAAAGTCATGAAATCTGTGAGAGTTATTTAACTGAGTGTGTGTGTGTGTGTGTGTGTGTGTGTGTGTGTGTGTGTGTGTGTGTGCAGGTGCACAGACAGGCCAGGGATCAGGGTCCATTACACTGTTCTGCACCCTGCACCATTTTTTTCTTTTTCTCACTGACCCTGAGGATCCCATTCAGCTAGACTGCCTGGCCAGGAAACCCCAGGAACATTTCCTCTGTCTCTGCCTCCTCAGAAGTGGAACTACAGGCACACATGTTATCCAGCTCATTGAAAAGGGACTCAAGGGGCCCAACTTAGGTCCTCGGGCTTGTGTGGCAAGCATTTTACTGCCTGAGCCACCTTCCCAGCCCTGGAGATGTCCTTCTTTAGTAGAACCACTAAGGCCCAAGGGCTTTCTTCCCAAATTGCACACTAGGAAGGAGCTCCACCTTCCGGGACAGAGGTCTGTCATCAAGTCCACTCCCTGGTGACAAACTCCTCAACCAGAGCAGAGAAACAGGGGCCTCTTGATAATGACCTTGGGCTTTGCAAATTCCCCCAGGACATCCATCCTTACTTGGACTTCAGGGACTGAAGGAACATTGGTCACAGACCTGTGGGGAATCCCACCAAGGCCTCTCCTAGTTGCTAGACCCTGTGTCCCCGGAGGAACATGGAAAGTCCAGAAGTCCACACTAACATGAGATTCCCTTTGAAACAAGACAGCTTATTTTAATGCCATACATGCTGCCTAGATTATAGTCCACTTGAGGACAGGTGGGCCAGACAATGAGATCACCTGGAAAGGAACAATGACCCAAACAGGATTATCCCTTCTCTCCCCCTCCCCTTTCCCCCATCCTTTAGTTGGTGTATCTTGCTTGGATCTATTGGGCCTCTACTCTTCCACCACCTTCCCAGGTCTGAGAGCTGGGTTTTCTGTTCACTTGGGATTCTAGAGGTGCTATTTATTACTCTACTTACTCCAAGGCCTTTGTGTCCCAAAGGAGTGTGATTGTTAATTTGTTCCTGCGAGTTTCTTAAGGATTCAAAATAGCCGGAGAAAAGCTTGAACTCCCTCCACACAGCAGTAAAGGGTGAAGATGCTTCAACAGCATGGGAAATGACTCACTGAAGAGATGTAGGTTCAGGAAACCACGTTCCATTCAAGCCAGGGCAAACATGTACACATGAAACCACCCCCACCCCCACCCCCACCCCACCGCCAGAGAAGCTCACTCCAGTTTGTATCAGAAGCCAAATTTCAACAATCACTTTGGTTGAAATAGTCTCAGAAATCCTTTTCCAAATCTCCTCCCTTTCTGGAGCTGCTGAGATCAATAACGACGTGCACTGTGTGCACTCAGCTAGAACCTACTGCTCCTTCTCTCCCCCAACAGCGTCTATACTCAAGCATGAGAAGGCATTTTCCATAAGTTGCCTATAGCTATTTAGACGTGTCTCTGCACCAGACTAGCAGACAAGGGTGTGGAAAGGCATTGAAGTCAAACATAAGCACTTTTCAGAGGAAGGACTCAATGAATACACATACTTGCAATTGCCTCAGAGCCAAGAACATGAGAACACAACACATGGTGGGAATGACTGGCAAAAAGAAGCAACCTGATATTTTTTCTGCATGCCCCACTCCATGTTTCCCTCTGACTCCGGTTAGGTTTCTGTTGCTGTAATAAAACACTGACCAAAAGCGCCTGGGATTTGGGGGAAGTGGGCTGGCTTCGGAGGGAGGGCTGGGGGGTGGGAGGAGGGAGGAGGTGGGATCTGTGGGTGGTATGTAGGGTGAGTAGAAAATTTCTTAATGAAAAAAAGAAAGAAAGAAAAGAAGAGGAAAAGAAAGAAAAAAAAAGGCCATGGATTCAGAAGGAGCAAGAAAGAGCAAGAAGGGAGGGGAGTGCGCGTGTGCTGGGTTGAGGAGGGAAGGGGATAATGATGTAATTTAAGAAAAAGCTACTGGGGAGAAAAGGGTTGATTTGGCTCACACTTCCCTGTCACAGTCCACCCAGGGCAGGAACTCAAGGAAGGAACCTGGAGGCAGAGCCGGAAGCAGAGACAGTGGGAGGATGCTGCTTCCTGGTTGCTTCCTCTGGCTTGGTTAGCTATATCCCTTAGACTGCCCAGACCCACCTGCCTAGTGATGGTACTGCCCATGGCCGGCTGGGCCATCCTACACCAGTTGGCAGTTAAGGAAATGCCCCCACAGACACAAGGGCAGGCCAACTAGTGGAAGCAGTTTCTCAGCTGAGGTTTCCTCTTCCCAGGTGGCTCAGGTCATGCTATTGCTCAAAATGAACCAGCACCTTTTCCTTACAATACAGACACACCCTTTCCTTCCAGTCAAAGTATGGAATTCTGTATTAAGCTGAAGCCTACGAAAGGAGCATCTTATAATCTGAATGTTAAAAGTTAGTCAGGAAATCATAGTTAAATCCACAGATACTCAAAACTCTTAATATCTATGTTAATGACACTGAGGCAGAATCCATCTTGTGCTTGTGTGTGTGTTAACACGTGTAGGGGTACACATGTACATGGGTACACATGGATGCACATGGGTGTGGAGGCCATAGGTTGACCTCAGGGAGCCTCCTCAACCACTTTGCCCATTATTTTTTTGAGACAGGGTCTCTCACTGAACCTGCCACTCACTGATTCAGCTAGGCTGCCCAGGCAAAGGCCTGCAGAGATACTCCCATCACTGCAGATGGTCTAGGGCTAAGACTGCATGCCTCCATGTCTGACTGTTTAGTGGATGCTGGGGATCCAAAGCGGGGTCCTTATGCTTACATGGCAGGCACTGTATCCACTGAGTTATCTCCCCAGCCCTCAGTCATCATTTAAAAAAGGCAAATTGTTAGGACCTCCTCAACGCCATTATGTGTGACCCAGAGTAACTCCTTAACAGAGTCCCACTTGGGATAGGTGTCCTGGGAGTGCAAGCTATATGGGGTGCAATTAGACCCTCCCTCCTAACCTTTTATTTTCAGAAAATAAGAACAGAGTGAAAAACACGGTGACTTATTATTCAAACTCCTACTCAGTGACAAAGTCATTGCTCTGAGGTTATAGTGTATGCAAAGATGGTTTTAAGTAAGTAAGTGCCCTAGGCTTGCCTACCCCAGGTTCCCAGAAAGTTAAGTAAATTATACTCAGTAAAGTCAATCTTTTGTAATAGTTTAAATTTTCTATTTAACATGATAAAAGAGCACTTAACTTGGGGTTCAATTATAGTTATATATAATTATATTGTAAGAGTAATCAATAAAATATATAAATAATTCCAAGATGAGATATATGCTGAATATTCAACAATTTCTTTAAGTCTTCTTCACATAAAAAATGATAATGATATATGCTCAGTAAATGGGGCTCAAAAAGACACCTAATACAGACAAGAAAACAACTCCAAATTGTGAAGTTTTATGAATCATAGCTTTTATTTTTCTTTCAAGTGTGTGTGTGTGTGTGTGTGTGTGTGTGTGTGTGTGTGAGAGAGAGAGAGAGAGAGAGAGAGAGAGAGAGAGAGAGAGAGAGAGGATGCAGATGCCCACAGAGGCCAGAAGAGGGCATGGATCTCTCTGGAGCTGGAGTTACAGGTAGGTGTGGCTGCAGGGAGCTGAGCCAGAGCCCTCTACAAAAGCAGCAAACACTCTTAACCTCGGAGCCCTATATCCAGACCACCAATAAGAAAAATAGTATTAAATACTTACAGAAAACTTGCAATGTGCTCAATAAATTAGTTAATGAATATGCTAAAAGAACCTGTATAATTATTTTACATTTTTTGTATTAGAATATAGAATATGATACATGAAATGACTCTAGAGTGCTTTTAAAAGCATTTTTCATATACTCAACATTTATTTTTCTGTGCTAGTATTTGTATTGCCTTTTAGCATATATTTATTTTTCAGACAATGACTAGTATAAATATTAATGAGGACAATTTAGTGTATGTAAGAGTTAAATCAGCAAGCTTTGTGTCCACTGAAGTGAAAGATGCATCCCTGAGACCATTCCCTTCATTCACTACACAAAACTAATTGAAACTGCTGGGTGGTGGTGGCCACGCCTCCGAGTGCTCGGGAGGCAGAGCCAGGCAGATCTCTGTGAGTTCAAGGCCAGCCTGGTCTACAGAGCAAGATCCAGGACAGGCACCAAAACTACACAGAGAAACCTTGTCTCAGAAAAAATAATCGAAACCATACCTGAACCACTTGAGACCATCCATCCATCCGTCCATCCATCACAGTCATTCATTCATGAAACTCATGTTTACCTATCATCTACTACTGTGTAAGGAGGATGCAAAGGCCTTGATCCTCATTTTTACTAAGGCTCTGGGGCTTGCAGAGATCAATTGCCTGGAGCACTCCAGCTTCATCAAAGAGGAAATGGAGATGAGAAGGCCATTAGGTTTTCTTGGTACTTGCTCTTTTGGACGTACCTCCCCAGTGACTAAGGGGAAGCAGAGACCTTGAATCACCAAGGTGTCTGTCTGGGACACAAGATATGTGAGTGACTAGAGGAAACACTGAATGGCCTGCTAATGGGAGCTGTGCAGACAAAGGCTTGGGAAGTGGGTGAAGTGAGGAAGACAGAGGCTCACCCGGGGCCTTGTGCCCTAGAGAAGTCGAGGCTCGTGGATGGTGGGAGAGAATACAGACAAGCAGGGGGACTGATTTGTGAGGCTGGAGAGATGGCTCAGCAGTTAAGAGCACGGCTGCTTGTCCAGAGAGGACCTGGGTTCAATTTCTAGCACAGCATTGTGGCTCACAATTGTCTGTAACTCTGGTCTCAGGGTATCTGGTGCCCTCTTCTGGTCTCTATGAGTACTGTACACACATAGTGCACATACATACATACAAGCAAAACACTCATACCCATAAAATAATTTTTAAAAAATTTAAGGGAGGGGTCAGAGAGTTACCCCAGCCAATCCTGGTGATCAGAAAGAAGTATAGTGGGTACAGGCAGTCTGAGAGCTAGGGTGAAAAGCCGGTACTGCTTCTTTTACAACTCTCTGTCTCCTTCCCATCCCTCCAAGCCATTGTCCCTAAGAATGGTATCTTCCTCTGCATGCTACACAGGTACATCAGAAAACCAGGAAATGTTAATAACACCTACAACAAACCCACCATTCTTCTTTTATATAAAGTTTTATTGACTCCTTACACTGGTGATCATTTTTGCTCTTCAGATGACACCCAAGCACAGAGATAAATGACTTGGTCATGACTGTGAATAGTAAGGGCATTCACAGACACAAGTGATGTCATAATCTCGGGACAGCCAAGGCAAATGAATACACAGATGCAACCTTCCCACAAGGCTGCACTCCAGCTTTGGAGTAGCATGGAGACCCTTTCCCACCATCGGGCTTTCGTTCATCTCTGTTCTCCTGAAGACTTAGTCCTAACAGCTAAGGGTCCTGTTCCAAAACTATATCCAGGTCTGAGGCAGCACATACCTTTAGTCCCAATGCATGGGAGGCTGGAGGAAGAGGATGAAAAGCTTAAGGCCAGCCTGAGCTACACAGTATGATCCAATCTCAATAATAATAATACTAACAAACAGTTGTTGTAACAATGGTGCTGGGTGTGATGGTGCATACCTAATCCCAGCACTCAGGAGGCAGAGGAAGAAGGATCAGGAGTTCAGTGTCGTCCTTAGCTACACAGGGAGTTCAAAGTCACCCTGGGCTGCATGAGACCCTGTCTCAAAAACAACAATAACAATGTTGATAATAATAACAATAACAGATATTTGTTTTAAATTGACACATAACAAAGGCCCATGTTGGTGGGGTACATGTGACATTTCTATCTACATAATTGCTAAACATTCTCAGACTCCCGAGCTTACTTCCAAAAAGCTGGTTAGAAGCTCATTGATTCCAACACATTACAGTCCTGAGGAACTGTCCTGGGAAAGAGCCTTCTACAGAATGATAACTACCTATTTTCCACAACTGAGGGTGGGTTTTTTAACACCCACTCCTTACCCAAAGTACCTGGTCACAAGAGTTTGTCATCAGCTACAGTGGGGTTAAAAAATTATGCCTTCTATCTTTTCCATCCTCACCCTCAACCTTCCAATGTATACATGTAGATGTCTTGGGACCTTCAAGCAGAGCCTTCCTATGGGATTAGCACTGAATGAATAACGGCTGGAAAGAGGGAGCAAAGAGAAAGTGGATCAAGGATACCCCATTTAATATATAAACTTTCTCTGAGATGTTTGCTCATCCCAAGTCAGCTTTGTGACTACATGCAGCTGGGACTCAGAGGCAAACACTCAATACCATGTAAAGCCAATATTCTTCTGCTCAAATTAGAGCCCTTGCAGCTTAATAACTATGTCCTTTTCCCACCCGTGAAACCTCAGTGAGGCAATAACTGAAATGCCTTAAGCAGGGAGAGGTGGTTTAGCCATGTTTTGCAATCCAAGTACCACTTGAGGAGGTTGCCAGCCTGAAGGGACCTGCCAGCACTTGGTCTGAAGATCTCAAACCCTCAGCTATGAGGTATCCCTTTAGGTATTGCAAAATTAAAGGCTCTCCTTTTAACTATCTGTAGCACTAGGCGTATTTCGTCTGCTCCTATATCCTGCTCTTGTGGCTAAGCAATGGCAGGGGGGGGGGGGGGGGCAGGGGGAAGACTCTTGAACACAAATCACATTAAGACATGTGCCCCGCACACAGTAGATTCTTCACAAATGGTGGTTTCTTTTCTTCCCTTCTCCTCAAGTGAACTGAAAACAAACTAACAACAGCAAACAACCACCACCCCAAGTGACCTGGAAGGTAGCAACAGATCAAACAGAAACTTTGCAAATAGCTAAGGAGAGGTTCCTTCACACTATAGAATCGAATGTCTGAAAAATAAATGGAACTTGGCACTGTTAATTAGCAATTTTAGAAGATTTATTTGTTTTATTTGTGTAAATAAACAAACAAGCAAACACATGTTCTGATGCCCAAGGAGGCCAGAAGAGGGCATTGGGTCTACCAGAGGTGGGGTTACAGGTGATTTTGAGCTGCCTAATGTGGGTGCTGGGAACCAAACTCCCAGCTTCTGCAAGAACAGCAAGTACTCCTAAGTGCTGAGCCATCTCTCCAGCTCTCCTGACTGCAGTTTAAATGGTAACAATATAAATACAAGTCCCTTTGTAGGGATGTGTGATCACACAACTTTTTGAAGTTAAAGGTAAGCCAATATATATAAAATGTATATTAAATATAAAACAATATAAGTGAAAATATTTTTTATTCTAGAAAATATAGTAAGGACTGTGGATATAGTTTACTTAGTAGAGTGCTCCCCTGGAATATGTGAGGCCCTGGGCTCACCCTGTGCCCTTCCCCTCAAAAGTCAGTCCGCCCGTTCTCCCTTGGACCTATGCATGGTAGGACTCAGCCAGAGCAGTGCCTCGAATGAGGACCACACTCATACCTACAGTCTATTCTAGTAAGAATGTTTCCCTTCAAGCACTCCCTTGTTTGTGAACGTCCGTTATTTTCCTCACACAGGCAGTACACAGCCACACATATCTTCCCAGAGCTAATTTCACAAAGCTCAGAAAACTTAAAGATGATTCATCAAGGTCACCTCCCAAGTCAGTGAAAAAGGCATAAATATAAACTTTCCTCTGCTTGGGGTTTCCAGTGTTGGGCCAATGTACAAGGGACAAGTTTTGAATTTTGCTTGCTGGTTTCAATGTTCCCTGGGGTCTTTCAAAGCAGCCTGGGTTGACAAGATAGACACAAGAAACTTTTAAACAAATTTTATTAACATTGCACAATTTCACATTCTCGGACCTCTAACATGTGCCAATTAGCTTTTAACATATGCATTTAAAATTCACTAGATAATCTATTCAAAACTGCCTCAAATACAAGGCTCAGTAGCCTAGGGCTCACAAGCTTCAGAAATCAGATTGGACTCGATTGCCCCTCCTATTAAATACAACTGAATCACAAGGCGTGATAAAAAGAAAGGCTCTCCACTTCAGAGCTGTCTTTCCTGCCCCAGCCCCCATTCTGGGATAAGACCCACATAAACAGTGCCAGGGAAAGCGGGAGAAGACAGGACAGAGCAGGAGATGCACAGGAGGTGGAAGTAGGGACCAACATCAGCAGCACCAAGCTGCACGTAAATAGGGTACTAGGGGCTGGAGAGGTGGCTCGGAGGTTCAGAACACTGGCTGCTCTTCTAGAGCACCCAGATGTGATTCCAGCACCCACAGGGTGGTGGCTAACAAGCATCTGTAACTCAGGTCCCGGGGACTCTGATGCCCTCTTCTGGACTGCCCAGGCAGTGCAGGCGTGTGGTGCACAGACACACAGGCAGGCAAAAGAACCACATACAACTGAGAGCACCTTCCCCTGCCACACCACATACACAAGCATGTGTAGACAAGGCAGACAAACAAGCTCTACTTATAAATAAATAAATAAATAAATAAATAAATAAATAAATAAATAAATAATAAACGAATGAATGAATGAATGAATGAATGAATAAATAAATAAAAGAATGAATGAATGAATAAGGAGGTCATTAATATGGCTTTGAGGACCTTGAAAAACCAACTAGAGCAGCCAACAGCTGAAAGGCTCTGCTCTGACAGCCCGGGTGAAGACAGCCTCCAGCCACAGAAACCTGTCCAAAGGAGTTGTTCCCGCTTCCCTTTCTGCCTTCTGCCACCACCCGCAAAAGCTACTTGATCAAACGAACGCTCACTTATTTTCCTGGCATCTCTGCATTCTGACAAAGGACACTCACCATTTGACTGTGACTGAATCATGGTGGTTGTTTTCGCTCTCTCTTCTGCTCCCGTCTACCCCCACCCACCCACCCAGGCATTCTCTGTGGTCAAAGAATGTTTCAGTATTAGTGTTCAATACAGCAAATGTCAAGTAAACACTCGACACATTTCCTGAGCTATTTAAAGCATCCCCAGCAATTATTTGCCCTGAAGTACTAAACTGTATATTTTCTTCACTGGTGCCAATCCCTATAGTAATAGCTGTTGGGGAGCAGTCCTTAGAATATTCACAAGCAGCTTGGAAATCAGCAGCACTTTCCTAGGCCTCTGCCAAGATTTTCCTACTTCCATATTATGGCATAGTTTTGAGACAATGGACAGGCGGCAACAAAGTGTCATCTGTAGTTCTTTTTTTTCATATTTAAAGCTTAATAGGCACATTGTCTCAACACAAATTGAAGATAAGAGGAAGTAGACACACTGAAATTTCATTATATCACTACTTCTTATTACAGACCCAAATCATGCCCGACCAATACATCCATGTGAGAAAACTCAACATCATAGAGTTGGGGTCGAGGGAAGTAGCACATTCCTTGAATCCCAGCACTCAGGAGGCAGAGGCAGGCAGAGATCTCTGTGAGTTCAAGTCCAGCCTGGTCTACATAGCAAGTCCAGGCCAACCAGCCAGGGCTACATTGTGAGACCCTGTCAAAAGAGAGAGAGAGAGAGAGAGAGAGAGAGAGAGAGAGAGAGAGAGAGAGAAGAAGAAGAAGAAGAAGAAGAAGAAGAAGAAGAAGAAGAAGAAGAAGAAGAAAGAAAAGAAAAAAGAAAGACAAGAGATATAGATGGTTCATAAAAGTGTCCTCCAACAGCAGTTGATAAAAGATGCACACTATATTCACACGTAGAAATGCAGACAGTATCAGGAAACCGTGAGCAATCGGAGCACACATTTGTAAATGTGTACATAAAATGTCTTGTACACATACATATTTATATGCAGAAGACCTTGTAAGTACTTGAATGTTCTGCTGAGATATCCTTCCTCATCCTTTGAAATCCATGACATCTTCTGGGGCCAGCAAGTTGGCACGGCAAGTAAAGTCACGTCTCACAAGCCTGAATACTTGAGTTCCAGTCATAGGACTCACATGGTGGAAGGACAAACTGACTCGAAAGCATCCCCTGACCTCCAAACTTGCACTGCGGCATCTGCGTATGTCTGTTCTCTCTCTGCCCTCCCCCTCACACATACCCCCCCCACACACAATTAATCTTAAAAATAAAATAAATCCACTAACTATTTTATAATTATATGTAAGTAATGTAAGAGTAATATAATTCTAAATTCTAAATGCCAAGCCATTAAGTCAGAGTTACTTAAAACAAAATAAAACAAGCAAACAAAAAACCTCTTATCCATAATAGCTTAGAGAATCATTCAAATATGTTCTCCAATTAATAAGAGAATTCTGCCATTCTTGCCATGGTCAAAATCTATTTCAGTTTACACACACACACACACACACACACACACACACACACACACACACACACACACACACACACACACACACACACACACACACTGCTACTTGCTGAATGACTGCATTGAAATATTAAGAGACAACAAGGCCATGTTATCTTAATGTGTTCCATTCAAGGGTTTTTGATTGTGCCGTGCAGCGCCCTGACACTGCTTATGAAGAATGCATCGCTATTTTAAGTCACTATTAAAAGGCACATCTATAGAGCTAATGTTGGCGAATTATAACCTGACAAGCCTGTAAGAGTGCTGTCAGCAAGTCAACTTAAATAACACATCTCACTTGGCCCCTTTGTTACAGCCCCTCGGCTGCACACCCTACATGGAAGAGGACAGGGCCCTTCAGACAAGTAGAAGAACCTGTCGCCTTGCCCGGAATCCCCAGGGATCGTCACTGCATTGAGGCTTGACTATGACACTGGGACATTCTCCTTGACTTTATAAAGCAGGGCTAACACTGTTCTGTTTTCTTTCGGGTAATTGTAACAGTAGAAAGGGAAGATGAGGAGGTCTGCAGATCGAAGGGAAGACAGAGGAGAAAATGACCCAGCAAGGGTGGACTTCTGCATATACATATCTGCAAAATAATATTCTTCTATGATGGCTACTTTTCCACCTCCCCCTGGTCCTGCTGCTAGAGACTCAACTCAGGGCCCTGTGCATGCTAAACAGTCTACCACTGAGCTACAGTCCCAGCCCTTTACAGTGCTTTATTTTAAGATGAAAGGTGTCAGGATCAGAGAGCACCACACAGGAGCATCAAGTTTGTGGTTATTTAAAAGTCTGGGTAGAGTCAAAATGAGTGTGTACCAAGTGACTTGTATTTATCTTGTACATATGCCTTTCTGTGCACACACTATTTAGTAAAAAGAATTTTGCAAAGTGCTTCTGTATCAGCAGTGCTAAGTGAAGAAGTATCATTCATTACTAGCCAGGGGTGGGGTGGGGGCTGAGGTCGAGATGGTGTGAGCTGAACCTTCATACTGTTACTTACCAGTTCCGTGACCTTGGGCAGTCTACTAACCCACTGACCTTATCTGTGAAGTGGTGATAATGATGAAGTGTGTAGGTTTACCATGAGGATTAAGTGATTAGTAGGGTGACTAACTCCTTCTAAATCCCCTGGCATGCTGGCTAGCCAGCAATATGAGAGAAAAAAAAAAAAAGAAAAGAAAAACAAAAACAGACTCTCTGCATTGGTTTGAGCATCATATACACTCTCCCTGTGTTTTCAACCAAAAATCTGGAAAGCAAATAATTATTGGTGAAAAAGCAAATAATTTCTTAGGTGAAAACGTCAACAAATTCTTCTCTTTCAAGTGTAATTCTATATGTGCATCTTAAGAACAGGCCACGTGAATGAAAGAGACAAGCTAACAGCTCCATACTAACTGGATGACCGAAGTAAGCAAGTGCCCAGGTACCCAGTCAGGGGCTCTCATTAACATTCATATCAGTGGTCTTGTCTAAGGGAACAGAATTCTGTCAGAAGACATAATATAAAACCGAACTGGAAGTATGACCAGAATTACTAAGCTAGACATAATGGGACACAGCTGTAATCCCAGCATGTGGGAAACTGAGGTAGGGCTATTAAGGGGAGGGTGAGGCCAGCCAGGGATACCCAGGGAGTCTGTGTCTCAGAAACAAAACAAACAAAACCACCTTTTAAAAAAAAATATCTATCTATTCAGAGTTTACACATCATATATTGAAGTCTAATATCTCACACACTGACAAAGAATAAGAATTGAAATTTTCACTCCTCTCCTTGTGGTGGCTGAGTGAGAAGTGCCTAGATAGACTGGGGTATTTGAACACTTGGTCCTCTAGCAACAGTGTCCTTTGGAGAGGCTCTGGAACATTCAGGAGGTGGAGCCTTGCTAGATGAAGTATGTCACTGGGGGAGGCTTTGAGGGAGTATAGGTTCACCCTACTTCCTGCTTGCTCTCTGCTTCTTGTGTGTGGATGGAAATGTGATCAGCTCACATCCTGCTCCATGTCATGCCCTCCCTGCCATAATGGACCCCATCCTTTTGGAACTCTAAGGTAAACTAAATCTTTCTTCCTTGACTTGCTTTGGTCATGATTTTTCTTTTTAATTACAGATACAGAAAAGTAACTAATATACTCTTACTCAAAACTGTCCCTTAAGTACCACAGGAAAAAAAATCAAAAGATTAATTCGTTTGAAACTACAAGTTACACTTACTCAGCATTGGTGTTCTCTCCCAACATAGCACTCAATAAGCAGCAGAATTATAATAAATTATATGATGAATTTGAATGTCAACAAAGTTGAACAAAAAGACACTTAAAATTCTTCTGAATTGAAATATCATGAATGAAAGACAAACCTACCTAACTAATCACAGTAGGATGGATACTTCAAACTTAAGAATTTGCTGCTCTTTCAGTGATTAAATTAATCCAAGTTATTTCTTGGTGCAGCAAGTTCAAGCCATGGCTCTTAATTTTAATGTTTATACTAGTTACTCATAATACTAATGTATAATGCCAATAATATGAGAAATACATGTCTAGTTTTTTCACATCCAGAGGTGCAAGCATAAGATTTTTTTTCCCTTACTAATCCCTAATCCCCAGGTTTGAGATTGAGCGGAGTGGTAGACTGCTTGCCTGGCATCATTGAGCCCCAGCAGTATCAAATAAATAAACACATAAATTTTAATCTCCCTTCACTTTGCTTGTTGAGCATTAATTATTAGCTTAATACAACAGCTGTTCTGGGAGAAAAAAAAAAACCTCAAAACAAGACTTCTCCAAGGATACAAAGAACTCTCTCCAACCACAACAATAAAAATGCCAGAAAGCAATAATCTTTATATCACATATTAATTTAAAGCTTATGACCAGCTACATGTTTTAAAGTAATGCTATAGCTATAGAACTGGCCCAAACTGGGTGCACTTAATGCAATCCTGACTACGAAGGAAAGCCTCATTTGAGGGCTTAAGTTCTCCAACCCAGCTACTTATATGTCTATACTGCTGTCACACCATGCTTGATCTGACATATATTCCAGGCATAAATCCCATTACAATCTAAATTGGAAGAACTCACCAGTATTTCATGTCAATCACTACAGCTCCAAAAAGTCATTAATTAGCAAAGGCAACTTGTGAGTGGAAAATCCAAAGACATAAAGATTTCAAAGTCCCAGAAACTTTCAGTTAAAGAGAAAAGCATGAGCAAAACCATTGCTCCTCCATAGAAAGGGCTGGAAAGATGGCTTATCAAATAAAATGCTGGCCTTGCAAACACAAAGACAGGAGTTGGATCCCCCAGAATCCCACGTAAAAAGGAAAAATAAAATTAAAAAACAAAGTGTGTTACAAAGTGCTTGCTTGTAAGCTCAGTGCTGGAGACAAGTGGATCACAGGGTAACTGGCCAGCCAGTCTACTCTCCTTGGCAATTTCTGGGCCAGTGAGAGATTTTGTCTCAAAAATGAGAAGGAAAGAGGGAGAAATAAAAAGGAAAAAGCTGGCTGTAATCTGCCTCATGCCTACAAGCCCAGCACTCGGGAGGTGGAGACAGGAGGCTTGCCAAGAGTTTGAGGCCAGCATGGACTACATGCTGAGATTCTATTTCAAAACACTTGGATTTGTTTTCCTATACACACACACACACACACACACACACACACACACACACACACACAGAGCTGACAGTCAAAGAGCATTCAGGGAAAGGAATTACACATACACACTCTTGCACCACAGAGAGCCAATCTAATGTTATTTAAATATCATGAACTATTTCCCTAACCACACACAGATGTAACTATGGACTCTTCTGCCAACTGCCTCGTTCAGAAACTTCAGTCTATTTTTAATTATTTGGTTCAGAAGACCCATTTGTGATTAACTTCTGTGTTGGATGGCTAAGCAGGCCAAGTTCCTGACCCACAGCAAAGAACACACAGAGAAGCTTAATCATTTTTTAAATAGCAAGTGCAATATCGTAAGCCTTGTGTAGGGAGGGACAAGTGAGTTCCCACAGCCTTGCTCACGGTGGCTACAGCTGGAAGCTGTGACATGGATCTGCATCGGGAGAACAGAGAACTCTAAGAGATGTCCAGGAAGTGACACCAAAATGAACTTCTTAATGACAAGAAGCTTTTCCTCCATGGAAATAACAGAAGAGATGAGCAGTATTAGGAGGGCTGATCTCAGTACGGGTAGTTTGGGCTTGGACAGGGAGCAGAGCGCTGAACAGAAAGCAAACAGTTTCAACCTAGGAAACTGATTCAGATGCAATGAGAAGTTGAACAGGAAATGCAAACCCCCACACTCAGAGCAAGATGAAATCCTGGAGCCGAAGTATAGAGAAGCAATGATCTATCACTAAGACAGAAAAGTTGGCTGAGGTAGAAAGAAATTCATATTGCAATGGGAAGTAATTTAAAAAATGTATACTTATAGTGTGTGTGGGCATGGGGTGGGGGCACATGTCACTGTGCATGTGGAAAGGTCAGAGGACAACTTTGTGGAGTTAGTTCTGTCCTTCTGCATGTACGTGGATCCCAGGAACCTAACTCAGAATGCCAGGCCTGAACAGCAAGCACCATTAGCCACTGAGCCACCTCACCAGCTCTAGATATGAGTTTTGTTGTGTGTGTTCTGTTTTATATTATGAGATAAGGTATCACTGTATAGCCCGGGCTACCTTGCAATTCACCATGTTCCTGAGCTACATGCTTCCTGCCTCAGCCTCCCAAGTACTGGGATTACAAGCATGAGCTACCATAGCTGGCAAACTTGTTTTTTTAAAAAATAGTTTCTGCAGGCTGTATCATGTGATAGCTGACCTTTGGAGGCAATGGCAGGAGGATCTGGAGGTCAAGGCCAGCCTGGATTATGTGAGACCACATCTCACAACAACATCAAAGCAATGGGAGAAGAGTAATGAAAAATATTTTCAGAACAAGGGACCCACAGAAGGGTAAATTAACAGAAAGAAAAGGATGGCAATTAAATGTAAGACACTCAGACAAGAGCCTAGGGATTAGAACAGGGATAAAACCTAGTTGGTGTTATCACTGCAGCAGCCTGGCCGACAACCCTAAATGTTTTAAATTATCCTTTATCTAAGTCCTCAACCTCCCTGAACAGCCTCAGTCTCCAGAACCGCAGGCCACAGAATGCCAAGAGCTTCCAGGAGTGATCGCTACTAACAGCAATTACACTTGCATTGTGTCCCAGGTCACTGCCAGCAGGATCTGCAGGGGGTGGCGGTAAAAAACTCCAGCCTAGAACAACACACCGTCAGCTACTAGGAGGCAAAGCGGAGGTCCTCTGGGAACTCGGTTTTACTTCTAAAATACAGCCTTGTCATCCATAAGCACTGGCTACAAGCCCTCTGTGGGATGGGTCAACATGGAAAAGTCACATTTATGGGTAATTATGAAATTCCCACAATTGGAAACAATTTCAGATGTTATTATGGTGGGGGAGGTAATCTGCTGCAGAAAAAAATAAATAAAATTGACTTGTACAATTATACATATCTATGAATACATATTCATATTGGTCCCCTATTATGCAAATAGGTGAAGTACAAATAAAAATGTATGTTGGCAAGAGATTAGAATTTTGTTTAAAAAAAATTCTATGCTTAGGAAAAAAAGCACATCTACAACTGAATTATAACTGCAAATGGTTTCATATTACCCACTCATATCATTACTGTGGACTCTGGCTGGGGCTTAGAAATATTTGTATTTCACTTTAGAACTGTTCCTCTCTGCTGTAGCAGAAGCCAGTGTGGTGTGATTTGACCTGTGTCTTTGTCCATGAAACACTCTCTCAGATATGTAAACAGGGATTTGATTTTCTTTAAGTCAAAGAAAGCCAACAATATGGTTGTCAGAACCAGCACCTCTTTCTGTGGGATCCTCTTGTTCAATGAAAGCCATTCAAGTTCAATCAGCTGCTGTCCCTGTTCTCCAACACACAGCAGATTCATATTTCAGAAGGTTTTGACCGAGAACAAAATGTAACTAAAATATCTCTGCCATTCCTTTTGTCCTACAGAACATTCCATGGGCTGAATTCCCAACAAGGGGCATGGGTTTGTCAGCTTCTGTCTGCACTTCTCGGGTCTAGCCAGTCTCTGCTGCCGAGTGCCAGTTTTGACCCTTTTCTGCCAAAACAGAAATCGACACCTTTTGGATATGTTGCAACTTATTATAAAAAGAAATGAAACCTAGTGCTTTAATTCTGCTCCACCTTGAAGCATCCATGGCTTTAAAAATAAGTAAGCCCTGTTGTTTAATTCAGCGATAGGACATTTTTTTAAATGCATATACGCTCGTGTAAACAACAGAAAACCAGAGAGAGGATTCTCTCAACAGTCCACACACACATGTCTATGCAAATCCTATCATTGGTGTATTTGAAAGCTCAGCTTGTGGTAAGAGACAGGCCAGAACCAGCAGGAACAAGTTTGTGCAAGATGAATTTAACATTGACTCCAGGTTACGCCATGGGCACATGCCAACATAGAAAGAATGGAAGTGTGTACTGTGTCTAGCAAAGGGGTGGGTAGTGTTGGCACAATGGTCCCCAAAAGCTCAAGAGAGATGTGAAGGCCTAGGGGTGACAAAGGACAAGCAGTGTAACATTTAACTGGGTCTGGCCCTCAGTGACTAAGCCTAGCTCAAAATGAGTAGGAGGCCAACTCCCTACAAGGGGATGGCTAAAACACTGCTAACACACTGGCTGACAGGGATGATGTCCGAGAGGAGGTCTCTGAAGCTGGGTGTCATCCATTAGGGTAGCCCAGAATAAAAATGGTGATACATTATGCCTCCTGGCGAGTTCATTAAAGACACCAAGTCCTGAGGACTCCCAACGAAGATCTTGGGGGCAACAAGTGACGTCCACCAGCATTTTCTGTTCTGGAACCTGTTAGAGAGAAACATTCTTAGCTACTCCATCACCAAGTTAAGTTCCCTGCAAGACAAATCACCTTGATTCTGCAGGGGGAAAGAATGATTATAAAGAGATAGTTAGGCAAATAGAGAAGTGCATCCAATTCTAAGTGTTTCTACACATAACAGCATGGTAGCCTGCCACCAGATGAGTTCTGCAAAGATGGGAGAGACTGCATTACAGTTAGGACACATGCTCTGGGGTTATTGAGATGGACAGCAATTAACCACACAATGTTGTCAATACATAATCATCACAGAAGCAATTCATGTTCCTGAAGATCCGCCTGTCGGGCAGCTGCAACAAGCACCAGGAAGATTCACGGGCAGTGGGACACACTTCTGCTAACCTCTCCTGTCATGACCAAGAGAAAAACAGCAGGAACCTACAGACAGGAAATGGGTCTGACTCCATCTTCCCAGCCACCCAGGAAGGGACTTCTCAGATTTCAGAATTCCAAATGCAAGATCAATTTGAATTCCTGGTGTTTCTAACCTTGCTGACAGGACTGCATTAGAGGAGAGACAGCTCAGCCATAAAAGTACAGTGGCTATAAAAGGACACTTTCCCCCTAGCCCTCAATCCATCAAGTAGAGGCTTGGGCACTCCCAGCACATCTAATATCTAAATGTACAAAGGAATGTTCCAGGACTGGAGAGAAACTCAGTGTTTTCAGGAGCTTGCTGCTCTTACAGAAAACTGGAGTTCAATGCCCAGCACCAGGCTGGGGAGCTCGTAGCCACTTGTAACTCCAGCTCCAAGGGATTCAGCATCCACATGGTCCACAAGCACCTGCATGTACATGCACATTAAAATACACACACACACACACACACACACACACACACACACACACACACACACACTACTCTTTAAGAAAAAATAATGTCCCAAGGAGCAGTAAAGGTTTGCTCATATTCAAGAGCCTAAATTGCTTTTTTATCTTACCAGGTCCATCTCCAAACTCATAAAAGCCTCCCCTATTCATGAAAGGCAAAACAAAAGTTAAACAGTGTTTGGGTTTGGTTTTTGTGACAGGGTCTTCCTGTGTATCCATGGCTGCCCTTAAAATCACAATCCTCCTGCATCAACTTTCAGAATGCTGGAATTGTAAGCAGGTACCACTAAATTTGATTCAATATTTAAATCAATTATCAGGATCATCTTTGCTTCCGTTGACACAGTAATTATATGCTTATCTTCTAAAGCCGTGGATATACGAAGAACAAAATTGAGCAGAACTTCAATCTTCTGTCTTTGAGACAAGGCCTCATTCTGTATCCCAGACTGACCTGGAACTCACAGTGATCCTCCTGCATCAGGTTCCTGCATGCTAGAATTATAGGCGTGAATCACTGCCCAGCTTCTAAAAGCAGTCGAGTCAGGCACCAAAGATACACTGACAGCAGTAAGCACCCCTGTCCAGATCCTTACATAAAGGGCAACCCCCACCCCCCCCCCCGAAAACAGTATATGGATGTATGCTTCTCCATGCCCTGGGTTCAGCAACCCAGAGGCATCAGGGGAAGACTGGATCTAAGGCCTGAGAATTTAAAACATTCACCCAGAGTTTATTCTGTCCCATCTGACTCTCCCAGAGCAGAATAAGATAGGATGGCTTATGGATCTCTGTGGGATTGGGTGGGGTCCAAGGTACTAGGGTCTTGGTTCTTTGTATCTGGATCCCATTTCCATCTAACAAGCAGTCTAGCATATAATTTCTTGCCCCAACTACCAAATATGAACACTATATGCCTGCCAAAGGTGTTTTTATCTACCCCAACAGAGCATCTCCTAGATAAAGCCATATGCAACCCAGGAGGCTGAACCACCTAGTGGGAGAGGCCCAGATCCACCTTCTGATCATCCTTCTGCATGCCCCCCTCCCCCGCCAGTCTCACTCTGTTGAGTCTTGTTATATATACAAAGGACTGCTTTATTGCCCCCAGCTCTGTCACATGGCTCCCAATTCCACACGATTTCATCCAAACCTGAGCAAACTGACTCAGAACTGCAGATACTCTTCTCCCTCCCAGAAAAAGGTAAGGTAAGCCCAGTGTTCATCTGAGTTGGCAGATGGGGTCCTCAGAGCATGTAAGGAAGTCTGACCAAGACCAGGGGACTGAGATTAAGACACCTGAACCTCACTCACATCATCCATTCAATCCTCCAATACAATGGCTGTGCCTTCATGAATCAGCATGGCACCAAGACTCAACAGGAATGTCCTTGCAACACAAAGACAGTTTTAGACATTCAAAAAGTTCCTTTTCCTGAGTTGAATGCGTAGTACTGTTAATACTCAAAACTGAGCAAACCCGGCATTCTAGTGCATGGGGCTTTCATTCAAGAAGATGGAGTCCTTCTTTATCTTCCTTTTCTCTTCAATACAGCCTTCTGGAACATTCTTATTACTTTGTCACCCACTATCATGATGCCCGGCGTTACTCTAAGAGATGTCATCATTTCCCCTCCTCCACGACCCGTCACAGATAGAGTGGATCCAGATCACAATTCTGTTACTTCGGTCCATGTAAATAGAAGGGCTCACAACCAATCCGAAACACAGAGACTCAAGTCATAGGGAGGTGTCTGTATATGCTGCATGCTTACATAATAAGCCAAACGCTGAGCACAGGGCAGCAGGGAAGACCCTCCTATCTCTGAGCTGGAAAAAAGTTTTTGAAATGCTACAAAAGTGCTGGGTGTAGTTGCTCACACTTGTAATCTCAGGGGTTGTGAGGCTGAGGCAGAAAGATTGCTACATGTTCAAAACCAGCCCAATCTACAAGGTGAGTTCAAGGCCAGGCAGAGTGACATAGTTCATACAAACAAGTGAAGAAGAAGGAAGAAGAGGAGGAAGAAAAAGAGGAGGAGAAGGAGGAGGAGGAGGAGGAGGAGGAGGAGGAGGAGGAGGAGGACGAAAGCCATGAGAGTTCAAGCAGTATTCAGCTAGTCCAGTCCAATGACTTGCTCAAGAAGGGACAAGAAACTGAAATTTTAAGAACAAAGGAAAATTAGCCAGCAAAGGGGTGCTGGTCCTAAGAAAGGGGATACAATAAGTTGAAAATCTCAAACATAAAAGAGTACTCAGAGGAAGCAGTCAGTGACTGAGACAGAGCTACATGGCTGTCCTAGCTGGAGTGACAAGGGACATCCCAAGCTGACAAGGAGCCAGATCAGCGGTGCTAAACTTCATTCTGCCACTGTAAGAACCTAGACAGGGCCAGGGAGGACACTACAAAAACAAAGACGCAAATGGATTTCTAATATTCAGAAATGTTTGTTCGGACTTCAGAGAGAATGGGTTGGAATGGAACAAGAGTGTGTGCCGTCAGACATGTTGGCACATACATGTTAGCACCACTGGGAAGGTGGAGACAGGAGGATCACCAGCAGTTAAAAGCTAGCAGCCAGTAATATACAGAACAATCCTGTTTCAAAACAAAACAAAACAAAACTCAACCACGTAATTGGGGAGAAAAGCATAGTTTGTAGCATGTGCACTCTTCCCATATATACACTTGACCCTCTGTATCCAGAGCACATTCAAGATCAACTCAAGCTCCAGGTTTTGTCTTGAACAACAGAAAGAAAAATTTCTGTATAGAAAGTCCATTCAGAAGACATGTTACATGCCAAGCCATTCCAGGCTGGCTGAGCTATAAGCCCTGATCCTGAAACTTACTTTTCTCTTTAACTTGATACCCAGGAAACTGCTGCCAATCTTCCATGCCAGAGAACCACCTACAAGGGAGAGCTACACCAGGCAGGAGGGGAAAGAAGCTTCATGTCTCCAGCTCCAACATGAATGCCACTCAACCCACGTTGTCTATCCTTCAGCCTGGTGGTGGAGCTGGACCCAACCATGCAGGTCAAGACTCCATTCAACCAGCATCTTGGACAACTGTTATACTTTGACATTCCTGCCTCATCCCTTGAGGCCTAAGTGAGGGAGGAGGCCGGACTTACTTCCACCTATATTCCCAAGGCAGGAAACACAGGTCAGCCACAGAGAGCAGGGGGATCCGATGCAGAGCAGAAGAAATGTGATAGCCAGGATGGTGGCCTAGAGTGAGTCAACAGGCAAGAGCAGGTGGGAAGAGAGGGAAAAGTGGGGTTCTTTGGAAATATCCAGCAACAAATGAGAGAGAGAGAGAGAGAGAGAGAGAGAGAGAGAGAGAGAGAGAGAGAGGAGATATGAATGATCCCTGGAAGAGCCAGCTGGCCTGGTACAGCTCAGACATCCCTTTTATCTCGTCTCCCTTCCAAGTAGGTGCACAATACAAACCAAAGAAATGAACAGCCCATCATATCTAAAACCTTGAACTTTTCTGTGCAACAAAAAAGTATCATTTGGGGCTGGAGAGAAGGCTCAGTGGTTAGTGCGCACTGTGCAGCCAAGGAACCGGAGTTCAGTTCCCAGCACCCAGGTCAGGTGACACAACCACCTGCAACTCCAGCTCCAGGGACTTCAAAATTCTCTTCAGGCCCCTGCAGATCCCTGCACTCAAGTGCACACACACACAGACACACAGGCACACACATAATTAAATTTTAAATAAATATTAGAAAGCATTGCCACTGAAATTTAAAAATTATGGTGTGCAATAGATATGGTAGATATGACTTTACAAAAAAAAGCATGATATCTAGAAGACAAGAAGGACTTGTTTTCACAGATTAACGCACACAGAGCTTCTCTGCAGCTTCTCTGCTGACTGTAGGAAGGACAATTAGTAAGTAAACATAGAGATGTGCTATCTGGAGTGAGATCAAAGCAATGCAAATCTGAAACCCCAGGGGCCAGGTAAGCATGCCAAAGAAGTAAGATGGATGAACCTCACACCTTGAGTCAGGTTGAAGCAAGACATGTTTCTCCACCATTTGCAGCAACACAAATCCGGAGAAATTCTGGAAGCAATTCAGGACAAAACCCTTCTCACTCAGCAGTCAGCTTCTAGGTCTGTACCCTGACTGAAAACTACTTCTGAGGGCAAAGATATTCATCTTGGCTTCACGAAGAAACAGCAGGAGCAGGCTAAGTGTCCCAGTGATATGCAACTTCACATAGAACTATTTGATAGACTGCTGTATATCCCAGGAGAGGATGATTTTATAGCCTAGGTAGCAAATGAGACTGTTTACCATAAATGGGAAAAAACAGCCAAACAAACAAACAAAAGGTACATCTTAATTTGTCAAGATCCAGAAGACAGGGAATGGAAGAGCGGTGGCTCAGCAGGCAAAGTGGCTTGCTGGCAAGCCTTGGGATCCGAGTTTGATCCCTAGAACCCACATGGTGAAAGGCGAGAGCCTTCTCCTGTGAGTTGTCCTCAGACCTACGAACACACACACACACACACACACACACACAAAATAAATAAACAAGCAAATAAATACATAAGATGAACACAGCTTAAGGACTTGAATGGGGGATCCACAAAGGAACCATGCTGACATCACAAAATCACACCCCTCAAGGGGCAGCAGATACTCTTCTGGGGGGGCAGTCTCACCTGCTGATGACACCACTTCCATACACGGGGAGTGAGGTGGTCCTCCCCAAGTTTCAAAGATCCAATTAGGATTCCCACTCTGTCCTCAAAGAGCCAAAGGGCACTGACCCCTGAAACATACTCCTGCCTTTGCTTCTCTTTTCTCCTCCTCACCTCTAAAATGCTGTGCATTCATGTTTTATAAGCATGAGATTACAACCTGTGAGGTGATATGGCCAGGGCATGTGTCCTGCTTGGTTTCTAATGTCAACTTGACACAAGCTAAAGTCATTTGGGAAGAGCGATCTTCAACTGAGAAAATGTCCCCACTGGACCGGCCTGTGGGCAAGCCTGTGGTACATTTTCTTGACCAGTGTTTAGTGAGGGAAGGCCCAGCTCACTGTGAGTGGTGTCACCCCTGGGCTGGTGGTTTGGGTGCAAAAAACAAACAAACAAACAAACAAAACCCAACATGAATAAGCCATGGGGAACAAGCCAGTAAGGGTCACTCCTCCATGGTCTCTCTTCAGTTCCTGCCTCCAGGTTACTGCCTTGAATTCCTGCCCTGACTGCCCTCAGTGATGGAGTATATGACCTGAGAGTTGTGAGTGACATAAACTATTTCCTCCCCAAGTTGCCTTGTCATGGTGTTTTTCATAGCAATAGAAAGCCTAACTAAGACAGCTTATCATGCCAACAATCCCCTAAGACAGATGAGGAATTTGGGGGTCACAGATTTAAGAGATGTGGGCATGGTCACACAACCACAGAACTGCAGTCAAAATCCAAAGACTCAGCTTCCACACACAGGGAGGTAGGTATTCAAACAGCTCCCAAATGTCACCTTTCCCATTTGCATTCACCCGCCTAAAGAAACTATTAATAATTGCGATACATCTTGAGGCATTGCATGAGCTGCTTATAAATGAACTAACAAGGCGAGGTTGAATTGCACATGCTAATTGGAAGAGTCAAGGCAGAAGAGCAAAAGAACTACCTGGGGACTCCCACCTGCACCTGCAGGTAAAACCAAATGACATAAAAAAGAAATGTCTACTCACAAATGAAAAGCAGGGTATAGCCCTAGATACCGACACTCAGATCCAAGTTCCAGTGCGACTCTTGGAAGAAATAATGCCACAATTAGCTGGAAGATTCCTTCTGGTTATAACACATTCCACTTCCTGAGGGGGCTCTCCTTTGAGGGTATGATAGCAAGAACAGTTTAAAAAACACACACACAGGAAGCCATTGCAGTATGAAACTAATATAGATGTGGTGGTACCACTGTCGGTACCACTCATGATTTACTCTCTAAATAATGACATAATGATAGCTAAAATACAAACTCTAATTAAATACCAAACCTAACAAAGTCAAACAGCAGCAAACGGTGTTTGACAGGGCAAAGGTCTTGGGGAGGTGAGTGAAGGAATTATAACAAAAATCTCAGAACTTGGCTGAGGAGAGAGGGCCCCGTTGGTGAAGTGCGTGATGCGTGAATAGGAGGACCTGAGTTTGGGTCTTCGTCACCCACACTCAAACAAGACAAATAAACAAACAAAAACCCTGGATATTGAGGTGTAACTGAGTGTGTGTGTGTGTGTGTGTGTGTGTGTCTGAGAGAGAGGGAGGGAGGGGCAGCAGGGAGCAGGTGCAGAGAGAGACAGACAGACAGACAGACAGACAGACAAGTGGATCTCCAAAGCTTGCAGTCCAGCCAGTCTAGCTAATAGATAAGAGACTCTGTCTCCAAAATTAACATAGAAAGTAATACAAAAAGACACTCAATGTTGACCTCTGCCCACCCCCCACACACACACAAAATCACAGAACTATACAATGTCAGCAAAAGAAAAGGCCCATGATACCATTTCTTTCAATTTCTCATAGATGGGGAAGCTGAAGCCCAGCAAGTTTTAAAGGTAAGCCTTCCCTCTGATCTAGCAATAAGGCAAAACAGAGACTGGGTCTCCAGGCTAGCAGTGGAACAGATTTCTCCCCCACCCCCCGCCCCACTCTGAACGCTATGTGTTAGAAAGCTATTCCACTCCAAGTCATATTTTTAAAACAGCATTAAACATTCTATAAATATTAAATTCCTTTTTAATAATTTTCTAATGCACAGGGGCATATTTGAAGAAAGAGGACCTGGTTTTGATTCCTTTTGGAAAACAGAACATACTGCCCGGGAGTTTAACCTAGTATTGAGTGAAATATTAACAGGCCATATAATGGTTTCAGTGTTTCTTCAGGAAAGCCAAACAGAATTCAAAAGGCATATCCCCCGGGCCTTCGGCGGTCGGGCTTCTGGAGCGCACAGTCAACTCCACGGTCTATTCCACAAGTCCATCACTGTTAAGTAACTCATCAGCAAATAGAGGAAATCACCGAAGGGGATTTGCCAAGCAATTAGTCCTCTGAAGCAGATGACATACAACTGTTCTGGGGAGGAGCTTCCCAGCTAGTCATATGTTGGACTCGGAGCCTAGTAATCTGTAAATAAAAATGCACGGTGCGCTATTACAGCTGTGAGAGAGGCTAGAGCTGCCAGCCACGCTCGTCAAGTCAATCTCAAGCCATTTCCTTCTCCACATGTTTGTAAAGGGAGTGGTATTGCCACTGCAGATTTAAAAAAAAAAAAAAAATCCCCGGTAAATTTCATCCAACATCCAAAAGACACTCAGGCTGCCTACACATCACCTGGACACAAACTAGCTAAGAGTCACTGGCTGACGGAGAGCATAGGCGAGGCCAGCAAAGGAAACAGCACCAAGGGCGGTGAGCCCTGCACTCCTGTGTGGCCACCTGGCTACAGCTGAACCACCTCTGGCTGCAGGTTTTGTTCTTAGCGTGTGCCCTGAGTGACGCCCCACCACCTATCAACTGGAGAGATAAATCGCTCCTATCTGCCAAGTCGTGGAAGCTAAGCAATGACCCAGTGGAGCACTCAGGAGTCAAAAGTTCAGCAGCTCACTGCGACTCGGTGTTGAACATCTGGAGCTGACTGAAGCCAGTCCCCAATGCAGATAAGCAGAATGCCACTGTCATCGTTTTCTTCAATTAATAATTATCGAAAGTGCGTAGGAATCTCAGGGCCGCACGGGGAAGAAAAGGAAGAAATGTTACAAAGACAGCCTGAATCAGAAGCTCACGGGAGTCTCTGATCAAAGGGGCAGGTTTGGAAATGGGGACTTAGCACTGTCCCCAATACTGGTTTCCGAGAATATACTGTGCCTTCCGTATCTAAGTGTGAACTTCTTAACATAGAAAGGACTCAGGGCTTGAGGGTAATTCAGAGTCAAGGTGAGGAGTCCAAGCTAACTTAACTCCTGGCAAAAGTGGGCACTTATCCACTGTTGTGCCATAGTTTCTACATCCACAGCATAGATATAACCACAGCGTCTACCACATATGAGTGTGATGAAAATTAAATGACTTCACGTTCAAAACGGCAACTGTAAACTACTTATCCCTGTTTTCCCATTAGGGGGCCTCATCCTCCACCCTGGATGCTCATGAAAGGTTTCCAAGCAGGCTGAGGAGACAGCTCAGTCAGTAAAGCAAATGTGTGGACCCCAGCTTGACCCCAGATCATGTGGGAAAAAGCCAAGTGTGGTGGCACACAATTGTAATCCCAACATTGGAAAAGCCACAACAGGAGGGTTCCTGGGGCTTGCTGATCAGACAGCCTCACTGATCAGTGTGAATCCCTGTCACAATGAACAATGGCACATGAGGAAGGACATCTGAGTTTGACATCCAGCCTCCATACATCACAAATAGACATGTGCACCCAAACACACGTAGACATACATGCACAGAACTTCACATTTTAATATTATTATTTATATATTTAATATTTTCATTCTTAGCCACTTGAGGGGATTATAAAGAGTTCATGTAAATAACTCAGACAAAACAAAAAACAAAAAAACACCAACCACCAAAATAAAAACTTGAAAACAATCCTCAGGTTTTCTCTAATTTTATGTAAACAAGTTGCTCATTAACACCAAGACAACTTCCACTGGTCCCCTGCACTGTGTGCCATGGACTTTTAGGCTAACTTTCTCCCCAGAACTAAGGTTTAACACTGATATTTTTTTCAACGGGATCTCAAGTAGCCCAAGTTTGCTCAAACTTACTGTGTAGCTGAGGCTGACCTTGAACTCCTGACCTGCCTGCTTCTGCTCCTAAGTGCTAGGCCTACAGGAATACACAACCATGCTCAGCTCAATTCCAAATTTCTTTATCTTCCATAGTGTATTAAGTGAGAAGCCAATTTGTTAAAGAGCTATGTCTGGCATCTTAGGATTTTCATACATAAAGATCCATGCCTACCTCTTTATGTGAGTGTGTGTGTGTGTGTGTGTGTGTGTGTGTGTGTGTGTGTGTGTTCTCACATTTACAAGAACCTATAGAAAGCCTCCAGGAAATCTTCCCAAGTTATGAAGCACACCCATACTAATATGATTTATCAAAAGTACAGTAACTGAATTGCCACAAATGAACAATGGCCAAGTTGTTAAGTGGCTAACACAATAAGATTGACGCCTGTCACATGAGAAGACTCAATCTACAGTAGAAAAGATCAAAGAAAGGCTGGAATTGTTGCTAATGGGGACAGGGGCACCCACATCGAAAGTCTTCAGAAAACCGCTTAGAGAGAAGTAAAAGAGGCATTTGTTTTAAGTGGAAAAGCGACACGGCATGGGCTGAGTGTCAAAAGCACCCTCCGTTTTCATACACACGCATATTAGAGCTAGCTAAAATTAGCTCAAGTTCCTATTTTATAAAGGAATAACTGTTTCAACAAGATTTCATGGCATTCAGTTGAACACAGACTTTCTAGGGTTCTGGAGCTCTAACAGAAGAATCCCTCTCCACAATCCACCCTTGCATCAACCCGATCCCTCCACAATCCACCCCTGCATCAAGCCGATCCCTCCTGCCACCCTAGCTTTTGAAGAATTGGCAAACAAAGGCTGTGCCATGCCAACACTCCAGCTCCCCTTCTTACAGCCTCTTACCTTCACCCTATGCATTCCACGCCAGCTCCTACGTCCTTAGTCACGCCTTTTGTGTGTCCACCTCTGTGCCAAGCACAAGACCCCAAAGTCCAAATTCAAAAACCTTTTTCTGTCAGGGGTGGCACTTCCAAACTGCTCTTTGGACCAATTTCTCAGCTATTCCCATACCCCTGCCAGTCTCCTTGACCTGGGAGGCTCAGAAGCACCCTCAGCTTCAGCCACAGTTGCCCAGCCTACATTCTACATACAAGCAAGCATTCGCTTGTTGTTTCAGCCACTTGCAAGACTTTCCTCTGCCTCCCTCCATCTCTTCCCACAGAAGTGCAATCCAACCTTCCGAGACCCAATCACATGATCCTCCTCCTACAGCCTTTCCTGAACTCCCACCACCCTTTTGAATTCCTTCCGGGTCAGAACGTACCCCTTAGTAAGTACAATCCAACCCTTTCAGCTTTGTTAGCTAATTTTGTGCACTCCTTCTCTTCATGCCTGGTCACGAAGAATGTATAATCTCCGGTAGCTCTTACTCACTTTCTTGTCCATAGCACCATGAAGTAGTTAAAAAAAAATACACAAGAAATGTATGAATGAATCACTTCTTTACATAGATAGTAACTGTGAATAAGTTAGGTCATAACTTGCTTAGCTGCATCATATTTATAAAATAACAAGAGCCAGAAATAATAACCCAGACTTTCATTTAAAAGAATAACTTGAATGTATCAGAGTACAACATGCCCTGCCCACATACAGCCATCAATTGTGAGGACCATAATGAGGCCATTATGTATGCAAAATGCTTAGATAATGCATATACATTTCTTTTCTATGCAATAACAGAAAATGTCAATGGCCTAATGTTCAAGATGACACTGCACTATTTTGTCAACAAGATCATGAGTATCCACGACACTTCTACTTGGTTATGAGGCCAGAAACCCCCAATCTCAATAAGCAGGCCATGCTGCCCAAGATAAGACTCTTGGCAGCCTGTCTCATTTGCAAGAAAATTCTTGAGATTATTTTGTTACAGATAATGACTCTCTTCAAATACCACAGGTTTTAAAAAGAAAAGAACACCTCACCCCCACATGCACCTGAACCATACCTCCTAAAAGGTCAATGTGAGGATTATCTGCCTGGCAAAATACACGTATTAAACAGGTTCCCCCTGAATAGAAAAAGCAACAGTATGACGCCCCACCCTGCACATTAGCAGACACCTGCAGATATTAAGAGGCTTGCCCTTGCAATAGCCAGACATCATTCTACATCCATTTGAACAGAGCCTCTCAAATCCACAGCCAATAAAACAGAAAGAATCCATTTGCATAATTCAAAGGAATCCAATGCTGTGGCGTAGCACGCCCCCCATTCTCTGCTTTGCCCCACTGAGGACTCTTAGATTCTGTCTGTCTGTCTGTCTGTCTGTCTGTCTGTCTTGGAAACTGAACACAGGGTTTCACACATGCTAGGCAAGTGCTCACCCATTGAGCTATATTTCCAGACTTCCATTTACTCTTTCTAAGGCTTAAACATAATTGTTAATCAGGCCTTGGTTGTTTTTTTTTTTTTAATTCAAACTACAAATAACTCCATGTATGCATGGTATTCATCAGTATATCTTACTACAATGCAAAAAAAAAATGCATTCTATCAGTTACCACATGTTTAGAATTTAAAATTCAGAAAAATAAATAGAAACCCTATTGGCTTTGTAGAGCCACAAATGCCTGCAGGGTTGGTCCAAAGGCCAAGGTCTAGGTATATTTACTTGTTCCTAGTCTTGTATGATTCAGGAGCAGCCACAGAAAAACAAGACCATTACAATCCCACTGTCTAGAGATAAGATGTGCTAACAATGATAGCTTATGTGAATAGGTCATAAGCCATATGCCAGGCACATTCAAGTCACACACACACCTTTTTATTTCATTCCATCCTCACAGTGGCCTTCTGTTGTCCCCATCTTTCAGGAAGAAACTGAGGCATGAACAGGATAGAGGCATGTACATAATCAGAGTAGCATCTTGAGATTTGAAGTCCAAATATTCTGGCTAGTGTCAGAGCGTCGGGCTATTATCTCAGAGGCCCCAGAGTTTATACTTAGCTTAAAATAAACTGGCTCTGAGGTGTAAACACAGAAAACTGGTGAATTTGCTTAGGAGTTTTATTTTGTTTTGCTTTTTGAGAAGGGTCTCAGGCTGTATCCCAAGTTATTCTGGAACTCACTACCACAGCTAAGGTTAGCCTCAAATTCGGGGCACTTTTACCTCAGTTCTCCCTATCAAGTGCTATGATTAACAGACATGAGCCACCATGCCCGGCTCCACTGGGTCATTTTTTAAATGACCACTTTTGGTAAAGCCAGTATCTACCTCTTGATGAATGGATTTTGATGTCCTCGATTTGGGGTATGTGGTTTGGTAAAAGCACCTTCTGCTTCTTACCAAGAAAGGAAACAGGAAAGTTCCAGAAACACTTCCTTCATTCCAGAAGACCAGCAGGGAACATTCTGATTCAGGAGGTCTAGGGTGGAGCCCCAAATTCTGTTTGAAACTCTCTGGGTGAGTCTGTTACCCAGCCATCCTTTGGGACTTCTGATGTTGCCTGGCTTCAGGGCTTCAAGCGTAACTACTCACAAGGCAGCTGGAAATCGATCTTCTGTTTTCTATTTCACAACTGTCCACCTTGGTTATGTACAATAGTGTCCACAAGGGCCAGCCCCACATGCTAGCTGAATTCCATTCTCTCCAGATTTCACAGAAGGGCACTGGCCTTCTGTCTGCTTTTTAAGAGAGAACCATGAGTCAACAGTCCTTGCTTACACTGTTTTGAGACACTCTCGGCCTGAAAAATTTACTGTATGTGAGGAAATCAGGAAGTTGTAAAATCCAAACAGACACAAAGAGACTCAAGATTCAACAACTCCTGGCTGCCACTGACCCAACAAACAGTTCTCTGTTTCCTTGCAAACATATCATACTACAGTAAGAACCTAAGATGAGAGAACCAAGACTCAGGGGGTTATGGCAGCTCAGTGTTCTTAACTGACGGAAGGAAAAGTGACAGAGAAAATAATCAGGCACAAGCCCCAGGCAGCAAGCAATCATTAGCGAGTCAATGCAGATTTCCTCCTGAACCAAATAGACCACAACCATAGATGGTTTCATCCAAGTTTTACACACACACACACACACACACACACACACACACACACACACGCTGGGCAATTTCCCATACACCATAGTGGTGAAGAAAATTCTATTTCACAGTTAACAGAGTACATGGCTAGTGAGCAACCATCGCAAGGCAGACTTATCTTCAGATTAAAAAAAAAATATCATAAAACTCTCACCTGACATGTGAGGCAGTTCCCTACAGAGGGAGTAGAAGAGGAGACTGTTGGACAAAGACGACAGACAGATCTGCAGCTTGAACGAACTGTCCTGGTGACTCAATGCTTCTACAGTGGTCCAGGAAGTGCAGGAGAAGAAATCCAAGATGAAGGACCAAAAACGAGCAAGAAAAACAAAAAAGAATAAACTGCTTTAAAAAGAGGTCTACCTGGAGGTGTAGGCACTGAAATATAAGTCTTAAAAAAAAAAACCAAAATTTTGAATTTTGTCCTAAAAGAGTTACACAGAGAGCAGCCAGCTCACGGCAGGTCTGGTTGTATTCCACAAGGCTCAGGGGAGCCAACACATGAAATCTAGGCCATTCCTCAGCCAAAGGAAAACCTAGGGCTCTGCATCAGTGACCGCCACTGTCTCTGTCCTCGATAAACAAGCACGCCAGTCATCACAAATGACATCAGGTAGACATGGGCATGGACAGAACAACAATCGGGCCAAAAGCCCGATTTTTAATCTAGTACACATCATCTACCCACATGCAACTTGGAAGACGATCATGACAGAACACTCTATTAGCATACTAGTCCAGGTGAGTATAAAATCAAAGGCAGCGAAAAGTAAGTAAGGTTGCATTTTGAGAAAAGTCTCAGGTAGTCCAGGCTGATCGAAAACTTGCTATGTTGCTGAGGATGACCCTGAACTTCAGATCTTCCTGCCTCCAACTCACAAGTGCTGGGAATACAGGCATGTGCCACCAGGTCCAGTTTATGCAATCTATGGCATCCAACTGAAAGCTTCGTGCACAGTAGACAAGTACTCTTACCAACTGAGGGACATGCCCAGCCCTAAATTTGAAATCATCTAGTTATTGAACAGACATTGTCTTCACTTTCATTTAACCCCAATCCCAATAGAGAATCAAAGTTACCCACTATGTGATGAATTTGTGAATGGATAAATGAAAGGAGAAATGAATGAATCTTCCTGGATCTTGGTGTTTGTGAGATAATTTTGTGAATTAACGATGTGTCCACAGAAACAGGAGAAGTAGAGAGCTTGATCCTCTAGCATACTTTTTAGCCTTAGCCGTTAAAAGTATATACTTAAGTGCTGGGGATATCCAATTAACCAGATTAAACCAAAAGAACCAGCCACACTGTTGGGATTTAAAAAAAATAAAATCCCCTCAACTAAGTGAATGCTGAACTGGTTTTCAGTCAGATCGCTGGAGCTGCGCTGCGTGTGTTGTTTAGGCTGATTTTAAATTTAGTCTGGATTTCCTAAGCTCACGCCAGGTAACAGTAGGAAGGAGAAGGCCCAGAATTATATTGGGTGTCAGAAAGAATCTATTCTGGAACTATGAATATGATCTCCAATGTGAGTAATCTGTAAACAGGTAAAGAAGCCAATTATCCTTGGGTACATGGCAACTTATTTCAGTAGTCATAATTATTTTCAACCATACACACTCGCTATTTTTAAGAGCACAGCCCAGCTTGAAAGAAAAATAACTTCTACTTCTTTCCAGCACTTTGCAAAGTAATGAATAGTAGCCAGAGTGTCCTTCCTTCTAAAGGATCCATTCACCACCAATTTATCAAAGCGTCTATTACGTGCCCGGGACTGCTCTGCAGAAGAAGTTTTTAACAGTCTTCCATTTCCTTGTATAATCTGTGTACAGAGAGAAAAGCTGAGATGGACTGTAATGTTCTTACAAAAAGAAAAGAAGATACCATCCTTCCATCGAGTGGCTGTTGGGTTACAAAAGGTGACCGAGTTCAACAGGAGTTCACCAAATTCTATTTCATCTTAGTGAAGCATTTATTTTAAGGACAAGGGAAGTCTTGATTTTTATCTGGTAACATTTCAGAAGAAGCTCAAAATACTTAATAATCACTTTCCCAGAAGCTGCAGGTACCAGGGACTTGGTTCTGCTTGTATATGGATTTGTGTGTCCACAGGGCCCTGTTTACATGTCACTCGGCAGATAAGGTTTGCTAGAGTCCAAACTACAGTCTCCTCCCACTCTGCTGAAGAGCACAGAACAGTCAAATATGATGCAAATGCTGTCAAATATTAATTTACTCTAGCATTGGCTCGCTTCCTTCTTTCAAAAAGCATTTGTCCCTAGCCAGAGTAATAAAGTATCCCATCAAAGGAAAGAAACATGAGAATAAAGTCAAGGCCACACGAACTCACTGTAAAAACACACAAACAATAAGCAAGACAGTAAATGATGGAACATTTATATACAATGACACACTAAAATTGGAATCTTTAGCATTTCAGAAGTACATGTCAGAGAAATACAATACTACTAATGGTGGAAGATTACCAAGCAAGATGGCCTAAATAACTAAAAATGTGGTGGTATACAAACACCAAGAGCACTCTAAACCTGTCACGGTTAAAGGCCACTTTGGTGGTAGCAGCAGGGGACACAATGATGCCCTGCAACCAGGGGAATACCTACCCTCCAACCCTGCGTCTTATTACACCGTGAGTTTTCTGAAAAGGGGTTTTCAAGTCAAATACAATTTTGCCACATGACGGCAATTATCATTGCATTTTCATTACCCCACAAATGGCATGCATGAAGAGTTGCAGAAAAATCAATGAAACATGTCTGCTAACATCAAATATGCCAAACAAAGGGGATCGTGAGTTGCTTTGTCTATAATAGTTCTATCTAAACATGTTTTAGTTCATGTGGGATAGTAGTAACAGGGAGCATAAGCATTTATAGTAATTATCCTAAAGGGTTCAGGCTTATAAGGACTATAAAATATGTATGTTATTGCACCGATTAAAGTAAAAAATACTTATAAATAAAATTGGGAAAGGAAAATAAAAAATGTCATCTCCACAAATAAAGATAAATTACCATATAGCATTCTTTTTCTTCCGCAATTTTTAAGTATTTATTTTTTTTTTAAAAAAGCCTCAATCCAATTCTGACTCTTTCAGCCAATATTTTTTCACTCATGTAAAGCTAGCATCCTATATAGGCATCATCATCGTACTGCTCACAGAAAATTGGAATGAGTAAATTTATTTTACTAAACTAAATTAAATGCAACCAAAATAGTATTGCTGATGACTCAGAAATTCAAATCTTAAACAACAAACAAAAGAAAAAGTCTATGTTAGTCCTCAGGCAGAAACTGTGGCCTCTACCGCCATCCTCACAATTTGTTGTTTTTCACAAGCATTTAGCAAAATAAGAAGGGCCGCTTCTATTCTCAGGTTGGAAGTACGACCAAGCGGATCGAAATCTGTTCTTTGAAGCAATTAAGTTACAGAAACCTAACTCTCTTAGAAGCCAATCATTCAGACTTGCGTGCTACTCTGAAAATACAGAGCCTGGAAGTCAGTCAATCCCTAAAAATGACAGACTGTCTCGTGAGAAGGCTCTTTTCATATGCGAGTATTTAAGCTTTTCTGGAGTCTAAATTACGCGTTGCCTTCAGATGACTACAGTTCAAAGAAATCAACATTGACTCCTACATTCAACTGCTTACGTGAGCTCTGGCTTTTAGCAAAGTATATTTATTGACTAACTCCTAATAGGAAGCCTAGCAAACTGGCACAGTCTATTAGTCAGTAGAAGCTGGCGTTCAAGGTATGTGCAGGAGCAAAATCCTCTTGATATTTCAGGATGGGAGAGAAAATAAGGTTACATTATACAAAAGGAATGTGAATCCTTGAACTCTCTAATAACAAGAAACCCTAGGGGCCATAGGAGTGTGGACCATCGTTTTAATAATCTCTTCACACTGGAGGGTCCTGGGACTCTGGGCAATGGAAACTTCTGACCATCTTCAGCTATTTGATATGTAATCTGATGGCTCAAGAGTTTTTCTTTAATCATCCTCTCAAAGCCAACTGAGAGGCCTGAAGTCTCTCTATGCTATTTCTAACAAAATACCACTGCTGTCCAAACCCTCTTAAAACGAAAGTGGTGTGTGTGGGGGGGTGGCTTTTCCAGTTCTCAATCAAGTACAGACACTTCTCATATTTATTTTAGCAAGCATTCATTTGTACACTGAAAAGCACACGCACACATTTAATTGCAAGCAAATAGCGTCGAGGGCCTCCAAGGCATGCGTAAAACTTAAAACCTCTGTCCTCTATTTTAGACCCTGGCTTCACATGAGTTTACCTCTCAGAAATAATAGCTCATTTTAACCACACTGATGCTTCACTGGACCAGGCCACAATAATGTAGCAACCACATAAACTCCGTAACCAGGAGAAACTCATAAACCCCCTGTGAGGAGAATTGTGCAATTTTCCCCATCTTAGCCCTGGAGAGATGGGGGGGGGGGGGTCTCTCTGTGTGTCTTTCTTCTATTTCAACCCATTTAGCTACTTGGCCTTAAAACTGTAAACTGACTGGCAAGGTCACAACTAAATCATGACACACTCAAAGTTACTAAAACATTCCCTTTCGTTTGGGGAGTCTGAACAGAGCCAGATTCCAGCAACTGAAGCTACTTTTCTGTTATCTTTTCAGTTATAATATAATTTTTCCGGCCTTAGCAGGCTTAAGGTGGTACTGGAATGCCAACACTGGCCTGCAGCTCTCTAAATGTTTCTTAAATTATATCCTAAAGTACAGTACACACAGTTTACTGTGCAAAGTTCCAGGCATGATACTGGCTTGTAGCATCTCTAACTTAACTGCAAAAATATGTTTAATTACTACTGAAGATCATCAAAGATCAGGAGCAAAAGATCTAAATGAAGGAAAGTAACATTCAGAATGCCTGCCTACTATCAGTATCCCTTTTTATAATGTGGGCTGTCAAGATTTAAAATGTGACAGTGGGGAATACGCTTTCCAAAGAAGCCACCTCCTCTTAGTAAGCTACCTAGAAAGCCAGCCAGCATTGTCAGCAATTTTGATTCTAAAGCATGGGTGTGCTCTCCTCTCACACTTGAAAGGGTTAAGTGCCTGCAAGGCCAAAGGCTCTAGACTGCAAAAGAAATGTTGCTTTAGTCAGCTCTGAAAGGTCTCTAGCAAGTATCAAATACTTGTTGATCTGCTCACAATAAACACCAGCAGGACTGTCAGGCTCCTTTCACCGTCTGGGGAGATGCATTTACATATTGTACCCAGTAGGAACAGTGTGTTGGTTTCCTTTAGAAAAGCTGAGTAGCTAGAAGCCTCATTCAGTATCTCCTGTTCAAAAGACTGAAAGAAGATGCAATTGAAATGGTGAAGTCTCTCCTCTCTGGTTCAGGCAGCTCAAATACTGTGCATAAAACACTTCGAGTAGTTCAGGCAAACCCACCTGAATGGACGGAAGAACACTGTCTGTTGCCATGGCAGCCTGATCTAATTACATGAGTGATCAGGGCCGGAGTAAGTGTACAGAAAACTAACACCACCGGCAGTATCTGTATGATGAGAGAGGCAGACAGGCAGGAGGCTTTTCAGCCTTGGCTTTATGTGGAAGGTGGCATTCAAGCCCATTTATTTGCAAAGCTGCGAAAATATTGACTGATGCATGGCCAGTTAGAGGACAATCAGAGGAGATTAAATGCCACAGCTAAACTGTTATGGTGCAATCCTTTTCCAAGAGTTCGTGCGCATGTTTTTCTTCTCCTTGGTGGCTACCTCTAGCTTCCGCTGGCATAAGTTTCATTCAAAATAAAATAAAAATAAATTCTCAGCTATCGAACTATCTTAGCTACCCACCCATCATCAAGAAACCAGAGGGTGGGCTTAACTAGGGCTTCTAGGAACGGTAGGGTTCTTCAAAAAGCTGCACAGAAATAGCTTAGGAAACACTGTTGAAAAAGTAACCAGCTGCGCCTAAAAATAAGCAGCATGTAGCTAACTACCTTGTGTACGAGCTATAGCAATGATGTTTAAATATTAAGAAGAGCTTGCATTATAAAACAGAAATGTCACTGAGATGAGACTACTAGATTGCTAAGGGAAACATTGCATACACACACACACACACACACACACACACACACACACACACACACACACACACACACATTCCCCTGCATGCTAGGCAGGAGATGAGGTGAGAACCCTATCTACTAAGGCATTACTTTTGATTCTGTAGGTGGTGTGGGGTCTTCTAATTTTACTAATTGTATCCTGTGGCTCTCTGAGGAGCTAAGAAATCTCTTTGGGGACAGAACCAGTTTGGAGGAGTTCCTACTGCACAACATACGGTAAACAAAATAAAAATAGCTTGCCTTTCTTGTTAGCCACATAGCGCATTATATAACCAGCTTCCGACTGGCTTTTTTTTTTCTGCCCTTACTACTCTTCAGCAATTTCCCAACCTTCCCAAGTATTTATATTACCCTCTTATCTGTAGGATTATACAGAAAGAAAGCTAAACAAAGCAGGACAGCTACGGATCGAACTGAACTCCAGTCTTAACACCCTGATTTTTTTTTTTTTTTTTTTTTTTTTTTGGCGGAGTCTAGATCACCATCCTACTTCCAACCCCCACCACTAAGGTCCTTGCTCAGTCTCCCTAGAAAACCTGAATTGTTTCACCGATTCCAGTCAGCTCTCTACGTGGTCTGAAATAAAATGAAAGCGCACAAGCCAGAGTTGAAGGAGGTGGCTAACGAGAGGTCGAGGGCTGCAGAGTCAGCCAAGGGACCACCGCGGAGCCCCCTCCCCATCGCGAAGGCCCTGGCCCCCGCATGGCGCGAGAACACACACACACACACACACACACACACACACACACACACACACACACACACACACGCACCTACACACTCACATGCACTCACTCCTTCCTCTCCGACCCCGCCTCACCTCTCGCTCCGCCCGTCCGGCCCCTTCCCTGCCCCCTGCGGGACCGGCCTGCGCGCTCCGCTGCAACCACGTAGGAGGCGGCGGCGGCGGCGGCGGCGGCGGCAGCCCCGGCAGTGGCGGCGTCTCGGGCCCCCGAGTGAACGAGCCGCGGGGCTCCGGGGCGCATCCCAATCCCCGCAGCGCCTCCTCCGCCGCTGCCTCCTCCTTCCCCTCCTCCCATCTTCATTCACCCTCCCTGCTGCCGCGCAGCCGAGCAGTCCCGGCGCAGGGCAGAGCCCGGAGCTCCTCCGCTGCTGCCTCGGGCTCCGGCGGGGACGCCGGGCCGGGCCGGGGCGCTCGCGGGCTCCCGGCTCCGGCAGCGGCGGCGGCTGCTCTGGATTAGGAAGCGACCGCACCAACAGGGCGGCGGTGGCGGCTGCAGCCAGGGCCTGTCCCCTCCGCCACTCCCGCTGCGCTCCGATTGCCGGCGCGCCCCTGCCCCCTGCGCCGCCACCTCCCTGCTTCCCCAGGCCGTGCGCAAAGTCCCCGGCCCCAAAAGGCTGGCCTGGGCGGGGAGACCCCAGTCTTGGGGTCGCTTCTCTCAAGCTCGGCGACCCTAGGCGGGGAAGCCCAGCCCTCCCACGAGCCCCCGCGGCGCTCACCGCCCCTCCCGAGAGGGAGAATTTGCAAGAGCGAAGAGGGCAGCGCGACCCTCAGCCGCTGCCGCCTCCCCCTGCGCCACCGGGAGGGAGGAGGACAGGGCTCTTTGCGCTCGCCGCCGCCCGGGCAGCAGCAGCCTAAGCGGGGCGCCCTACGCTCCCCACCCGCGCCGCTAGCCCGGACGCGCCCCCTCTCCTGGGGGCAGCCAACCCGGTCCCTGGCTGCTCCCCTTGCCAGCCGCTCCTGAGCCCAGAGTGGGGTCCCGAGCCGGGAGGCTGGAGCCCCGCACGGGTGTATGTTCACACACTCACACACACGCGTGCGCGCGCGCGCGCACATACACACACACACACACACACACACACACACACACACACACACACACACCACGACGCGTCGGTTTCCTTCGCTCCTCTTCCAGCTGTTTTCCTTGCAGCCCATTGAGACTGGGGGGGGGGGGGTGTATGCTGGATGTTCTTTGGCCCCTCTCCGGAGAGAGCGGATTGGGGTGAGAGAGGGGGTAATTTTAATCTAAATCGGGGGGGGGGAGGATGGGGGGGGGGGAGAGAAAGAATCAGAGGAGGAAAAAAAAAATAGCCACTTACTGTAAAGTGTAAATGGATCTGGGGTTGCGTGGGGAAGGGGGGACAGAGGGAGAGACAGTGTCCTGCGGCTGCTGTAGCTCTAGCTGCGGCTCCACAGGGCTTGTTTTGGATCCCCCTGCAGTGAAACAGGTCCTGTACGGCTCCGCCACTGTAGTAGAAATGATGTCTGCGGTATACTCTGCTCTCTCCTCCTCCTCCTCCTCCTCCCCCTCCCCTCCCTCCTCCCTCCGCCCGCCCTCCCTCCCTCGCGCTCTCTCTCGCGCTCGCTCGCTCGCTCCAGTATGTAAATGTGTAATAGAAGCCAAATATGGAGCAGTTGGCTGCCGCCGCCACAGCTCAAGGATCCGACTTCATGGGGGGGGGGGGGGGGGCACCCTCTGGCAGGCGGCCCGGCGAGCCGCACAGAGCACGGCGAGCGCACGGCGCGGCTGCCGGCCGGCGCCCTTAACCCTTCTGTGCACCCGGCCGGAGCAGCGGTCCCTCCAGGGGAGGCCGGGTGCCTCTCCCAAACTACGGCTCCGGATCCTGGACATCGGCCTGAGGGGACTGTGCCTTCCAGGTTTGAGAAAGGGGCGGGGAAGTTGGGGCGATGAGGTCATTAGAGTGGTGACCGATCGGTGCTCGCGCGCCTCCCCGGCTCCTTGCAACCTAGTTGGAGGGGACAAGGCGAGTGCAGGCTGCAACTCTGGCAACCCCGAGGACTCACAGCAAGGAATGTCAGGCTTCGGCTCCCACCTAGTAAAATAACCAAGGATGCGGGGAAGTCCGATGATTCCAATCCCGAAGTGACCTTGGTGCCCCCACCCCCGGCCCCGGTGCGCGTCTAAGAGGACTCACTGTACCCTCGCTGTTAACCCTCCAGCCCGTGAGCCCTGAGCAACCCGATTCCGGGCCCGCGCCTTGGCTTGCAACTCGGGAAAGTTGTCAGGCTTCCTCAGTTTGCAGTGGCGCCCTCGCCTTTCCTGCCGGGACAAGCTGGCGACCTCCCGGCCCTCCTTTCTAATTCTGCAGGTCTAGAAATCTGCAGTAGGAACTGAACGTCTCAGCTCTAGCCCTGGTAGCCGACCTGCTCACTCCTCTCGCAGCTAACTGGGGATCATTCATTTCATCGGAAGTGAGGTAACCGGTGCACGGAGCATTGGCCGTTCTTAGGGAGTCACGGCGAAGGAACTTCCCCTTGTCCCAGTAGCTAAACGCAGACGTGGAGTCCCCACTCGTCCCCCTCCGCTACACCACTGCCAGGTGTGAGCTTGATGGGAAGGAACCTTCTCTGGAGGAGTGCACCTTGCCAACAGGTGTGGCACCCGGAGGAAGAGCGGGCGCAACCCTCCAAGGGTCGCTCAGTGCCGCGTACTCTTTGCTGCAGATAATTCTCGAAGACCAGTAGGTGTCAGGCCAGCATCTGACCTTTTTCAGGTGCTTAGAACTAAGAGTCTAGAAACCCGATCCCTCGGTCTTGTAGGAAGCCACTATTATTGACTGTAAGCGGTATTTGAGAGACCTTTTGGCTCCGTTTACTTATGACCTAACAGTTAGTCACTGTCTGAAGCAGCATACAGAATCACCAAGAGAAATGTGTGAGCTTTTAAACTACTGTGTTGTGGAGCCAGCACTTCAGAAGTTTAAAAAAAAAAGAAGAAGAAGAAGAAGAAGCCATGGGGATGTGGGGGTGTGGGATACGTATCTATTCTCAGGTTTTGAAATACCGTGCACACATCCACGGTTACTTAAATAGAACTACGACTGTTCCCTCTCGCCCCCCTCGGTAACTTGTGTTGTTGTTCACTTAAAGATCTGTGGTTGTTACACGTCACACGCTAAAGTGACATTGTTGGTCTCATTACAGCCTCTAGTGGACGGTTAACAGGAGTTTCCTGTCAAGGCTCTGATTAGTTTTGTTTTCCCTCCTGAGCTTTATCCAGGTGAAGGTTAATGGTTCAGAGCTTAACCGGGTGGTATCTCTAGCTCCTCTGGGAAAACTGTCTTTGAAAAGGAGCGGAAGCTTGCCGGCTTCACGGGGGGAAAGGCAGAAGCATGCTTTGTGCTGCAGGTATTGTTACTGCTGGCCCGTGAATCGACCAAGCTTCTGCTCTCCGCTTCAGTTGCAGACAGCTTTCATAAAAAAAAAGCGAAATTCATCTAAAATATTTTTATAACAGAAAATATTGGTTGCCATGTTTTTGGCGTAACTGAGATGTTTTTATTCCAGCTCATAATCTGCAAACTGTCCAATCCACCTCCACTCTATTTTTAGACGTCTTAGATTTAGAGAATTTTCAAGGGAAAAAAACTAATATTGTAATTATTACGTTGTTGCAAGCAGTTAATTTGCATTATTTTAACAACTTTAAACATATTAAAACACATAATTCATATTAGACTTAGTCAATTAATTTAAATGTTCCCTGAAGAAGGCTAAATATGTGCATTACCCACACAGTAAAAATAATTAATAAGAAATGTGCTATTTACTTTCCTAGCCATTAAGATTAAAGCCATAAACTAACACTCTCTCTGTCTCTCTCTCTCTGTCTCTGACTCTCTCTCTCTCTCTCTCTCTGTCACACACACACACACACACACACACACACACACACACACACGCACACACACACACACACCCTACAGCTATTGCTTCCTGCAAGGTCCAACGCAAACATAATACCCTTACACCCTTGAACCAGTTTCCTGAAATGTTTTGTTTCCAGATGACAAAATATCAAATGTGCCACCAGAGGTAACAAGACAAGCTCTTTAAAAGCAAAAGTTCTCATGCAAATGAGAAGTCAGTGGAAAAAGCAGAGATATCAAAGTGGCAGTTGGCAATTATGTGCCACCATTCCCCTAAACCCAAATCTGAGAGCTATACAAGATTCAGTCAAGTTTTAAAATGGAGTCAAATTGAGGAAGAAGGCCTGCTGAGCCTTACTCCTAACCTGTGTTAGGATTTACTTAAACAATGTGAAAAGAAATTTTAGTACCATCTCTTCATTTTTCTAAAGGTTTATTTATTTAGTGTGTATTGGGTTGTGTATCCTATCACTTTCCGAGCACTCTTTTGAGGCAGGCTCTCTACCTGAACCTGAGGCTCGGCTTTTCTGGACTAGGCTAGAAGCCAACAAACCTAGTCTTTGCCTCCTGTTTCTTCCCTCTGGCAGCTGAGCTAACAGGCATGTGGGTGCCAGGCTCGTTTGGTGAGTCCTGGGATCCGCACTCAGGACCTCACTATGCCATAACAAGTGTTCTCAAGTCTCCAGCCATGTCTCCTGCCGCCTTCTCTCCATGTCATTGTTCTTGTCCCACCTACTTTTGAAAGTTTAAAATGGGCTAGCAACCACACATTAAGTCACAAGACTTTTATATTACATTTCTGTGTTTAAAACTGAAGTCTAAAAAGTAGCAGCACTTGCTGCTGCTGCAGCACCACCAGCTGGAGGATTTTAGACTTCAGAGTCTGCCTTTGAACTGGCCACAGACTCAGCACATCCCAGCATGAAGAACACTGGTCTGTACTGTGGGGCTCTGTCTGGACACATTTGGCCATGAGTACTGAACTTAATTCTCCAATGAATGACCTTTATGTTAATTATTTTACCAATGAAAAACATACCACATCGTACTTGGACATCTGCATCCTCCAATTTAACCAGCTTCTCGTAGGAAAAAAAATATTTAAAAAAAATCATCTATACCTCATTATTGTTCCACAAATAATACAGAATAACAAGTATTTCCATTGCATTAGGTGTTATAAGTAATCTAGAGGTTATTTATGACTTAGTTATACTATAAACTTAAATTACTTCTAATGTAAAGCGTGTAGGAGGACGTGAATACATGTTATGCAAACACTATATAATAATATATTTGGACAGTCTAAGATTTGAGTATTTCAGAGGAACCCTAAAACTAGCCCTCCCATTTGAGGGGTGACTATCTACATGTGAAGGAAATAGCACTCTTTCTCTGAAGAGCCCTGTTTCATCAACTAAAGAAACTGGTTAGGAGTGAGTGTTCTGGAGTCTTGACTATGAATGTGTCCTCTGAGGCAGCAGAGGGAGCACAGGAGTGCTTAATACAGCCAGTGTACACAGGGCCTTCCAAATTGTGACGGATTTTTCAATTGTAGTATATGTTTGCATTGGAAGTAGCCTGTTATGTCCTTCAGAAGAAAACAAAACAAACAAGCTAACGAACACGCACTACCTACCAGATTACAGCAACTGAATAATTGAATGGATTGCAAATTACATAAAATAAAAGATACAAGATCCATTCATTTCAAGTTCTAGGCTTGCATTCTTCTGGTGGACCTCAGGAATCCTGCTGGGAAAAGATACCTCATTGTGGAGAAATGCAGGAAGGCCTAGTTTGCCTCCTAGCACCACACTGAGTGTGGCTAGCACACACCTGTAATCTAGGCGGGAGGAAGGGGAATTCCAAGTCATCTTCCCTAAACTACACAGCAAGTTCAAGGCCAATCTAGGAAACATGAGATGTCATCTTAAGAAAAAAGAAAATGAAAGGATTCTCGGGCCTGGTGACATACTTTAAAGGTTAAAAGAGTTTGTCACCAAGACTGAGGACCCAGGTTCAGTCCATGAATCCACACAGTGAAAGAACAGACCCAAGTGTACAGGAGCACTTCCGTGTGACTACCCTCTCACATACACCCTCACAGTAAATATGAACAAGATAAGTTTTGTTAATGAAAGAAAAAGGTGCATTAATGGTCAAAAATAACAATTCTTCAGAATAAGGCAACCCCACGAGAAACTAATACATAACTTAAAAGGGAGTTAGTTCACAAATTGATTTTGAGTCAAACACACTGGTTAAAAAATAGATAATTTTTGCTGTACTTTCAAAACTGTTTTTACTGCTGGCCATGATGACTATCAATTTGTTGATCATATTGCTGTAGTATTTCATGCTGTTCATAGTTCTCCTATATCATACCCTTAGACACTTCCCTGGGGTGGCTTCGGCACGTAACAGAAACCAAGATTGAAATGAGGAGCTACACAGTGAGACCTAGTTGATATTTAATGAGTTATCTATTTATTTACTGAGGGTGGATTTCATTATGTAGCCCAGGCTGTCCTTGAACCTCCAACCCTACTATCGGAACCACAGGAGTACTGGGATGATAGCCATAGATCATCCTCCAGCTATTAAGTGTGCATTTCAGTAAGAGACAAAGAACAGAACACCAGGCCTGGAGCCTTAGACTTATGGTCCAGCATTTAGAAAGTGGAGTCAGAGGAATCTGGAGCCCAAAGACAACCTCAGTGATGTGGCAAGTTGGAGGCTACTTGGGAATCTTATCATTAGAAACTGTATCTTAATTCTCAGGCTGCTCTTTCTGTCCTTGTCATCCCTCAGCAGCTATTTGCTTTGCTTCTAGTATACAATCCATAGGCCCTGAGAATGTACACTGAGGAACATATACTGGCCTACAAAGAGTTTAGAGTATTACCAGTCTTAGCTTTTAAAAACATAGATTTTTGCCGGGCAGCGGTGGCATATGCCTTTAA